>NC_060278.1:40339324-40639324 GCF_021613505.1 Equus quagga
AAAAAAAAAAAAAAAAAAAAAAAAAAAAAAAAAAAAAAAAAACCCCGTCTCCAGCCTCACTTGCTCCCACACTGTGAACACTGCAGCCGGCAAGGGCTGACCCTCCTGCTCATTCTTGCTCAGCAGTGAAATGTTGTCTACAGCAGGGGGCAGCAGGCTTTCTCTGTAGAGGGTCGGACACAATATTTTCTGGTCAGAAGTTCCCCTCGGCCATTGGCCATGGTATGGGAAAGCAGCCAGAGGTGATATGTAAATGAGAGGTGGGGCCGTGTTCCAATAAAACTTTATTTATAAAAACAGGCCTCAGGCTGGATTTGGCCTGTGGGCTGCAGTTTACCTGCCCTGATCTACAGAATACGATGTGGACAGCTCAGCGTGCGGTAAGAGACCTCTCCAGGGCTGGTTCCTTTCCACCTCTTCACTGTCACCTCCTACACCCCCCTAACGCCCCCGCCCCACACACTGCTGGGTCCATATGACTCACGGTTCCCACAAGGCGTTCTGCTCCCTCTGTGTCTCTGTGTCCTGGATGCCTGGCTCTGCCCCTTCTCCACCTGGAAAGCTCCCACGGGTCCCTCCAGATTCAGCACCACCCTCTCGGGGGCCTTTCCACGCACACCCCCCAGGCCACTCCCCTTTGGGGCTGTGTCTCACCTGACCTCTGCAGCCCCAGTCACTCACTTCTCTTCCCTCGGATCTGTCTCGCCCCCTGGTTTCCTCCTGCCTCCTTGGCTGCTCCTCCTCTGTCTCCTTGGACTCTGCCCGGCATGGTTGCTGCTGGTCCTCGCTGCCCCTTTCTCAGCCCTCCTGGCTCTCTCACGCTGGGTGAGCTCCCATGACCTCGCTTCCCACCCGGATGCGGGTGGCCCAGCTGCCCTCCTTGGGCAGGACCTCTCAGAGGACGTGCTTGCCTCCACCACACAGCCACACCCTGAAGCCGCCTCGGCCGCTCAGGCTCAGTGCGTCCATGCCTGAACTTGTTACCCCACAAAACTGGGGTTCTCTGCCCGATGCCCATAAATGGCTGGTTGATTACTGCATCAGCCTTTGGGAAAAGAGATCAGCTTTATTCTGTGACATCGACCTGTGGCGAGAACGGGGGTGTGCGCCCTCAGATCTGTCCCCCCAATTCAGGATTTGGGGTGAAATTTAAGAGCTTCGGGAGAACAGGTTGGCACGTGGAAATGCTGGAGAGAGAGGTTTTGATCGGTGGGCTTCAAGAATTTACAGCAAGGTTCTAAACATTTATGATGAGCTTCTAGACTTCTATGACAGGGTCCTAAACATTTATGATGAAGTCTGGAAGGAATTTTAATACCTGACCTGGGGCTGGCCCCATGGCCGAGTGGTTAAGTTTGCGCACTGCACTTCGGCTGTCCAGGGTTTGCTGGTTCACATCCTGGGCACAGACCTACACAGGGCTCATCACGCCATTCTGTGGCGGCAGCCCACATAGAGGAACTAGAATAACCTACAAATAGGATATACAACTGTGTACTGGGGTTTAGGGGAGGGGAAAAAAGAGCAAGATTGGCAACAGGTGTTAGCTCAGGGCCAATCTTACTCACCAAAAACAAAAAAAAAGCATATTTTTAGAATAAAAACCATGGATCTTCCTGAATGATGGACTTCTCACTTCTGGTAAGATTCTTACTTTCAAGTTTTGGTCCTTGGGTTCTGTGGGAAGGAGAATCTTTGGTTCCGTGGTCATTTCAGGTCAAGATTTCTTCTTCTGCACATGCTCTGGTTATGTGACATCATAGATTTTCTGAAAGGCAATTCTTAATCACTCTGTTGGTAAGAGATGAGTCAGTTGAAGTGGTCCTGGAGGGCCCGCGGTTCCACGCTCCCTGTCTCTCTCCCCCAGCCTGCGGCTCTCCCCACATCCCTCTCTGTAGGACGGTCTCTCCAGTGGATGTGTTGTTGGAGCAGCTTCCTGGTTCCCAGCAACTGCCTTAGCCGCAGCCATCTGTCCACCTCTCGGGGTTTTATCCCCTCCCCCTCGCTGGTCCCGGGTCACTGCCCTCAGTTCAACAGGACACCTCCACCTGCAAGAGGAGGAGCCCCCGGCCGTTCAGTCTCTTCCCTGGGAATTAGGAACCGGATGGTGCTGGCGTTTCTTCAGAGGAATGGGCCTACACGGTGTGGGTGGGGCTATGGGAGAGGCATTTTCCACCACCACGCGGCCTGGGGAAGCAGCTGAAGTTGGTGAGAGAGAGAGAGAGAGAGAGAAGAGCTGCGGCCAGCTGGGCCGGGAGGCGGCAGGGCAGGGGTCATGCGCCCATCATACAGATGTTGGAGGAGACTCTGGGAGAAGAGGATGTGGTCCCACGGCAAGTAATCCAGGCTCTGTGGCCCCAGCCAGCCTGACCCTCCCTCCCTCAGCACGGTCCGCACCCCTGAGCTTCTGCGCTCTGCAGGCAGGCGGGTCCCCCAGTCGTCTGAAGCGCCATCATGCTTTGGGTGGCTGGACCCCCCCTCATCCTCGCGACTGTGCCCCTCCTTCCCTTCCCCCAGGGCACTCCTGCCAACGGGGTTCAGAGCAGGGGTGGGCATTGTCCAGGGTGGTTTAGGGCCAGGCCATTCTTTATCCTGGTTTTCACAAAACCCTCTGCTCCTCCAGGCAACCGGGGCCTTGGGCGGGGAGGGGGGCGTGGAGGCCCAGACTCCTCCTGCTGTCTCTGGCTTTGGGACAAAACAGTGTACCCCGTGGTCTCTTCTAGCCTGGTCTGGGAGGCTAGCAGGCGCAGGACACTGCACCCTGGGCTGGCATTGGCCGCAGGGGGCGGATCCCGCAGGGTCTCAGCAAGAAGCAGGCCGTTTGCCAGAAACCCCCCCTAGGCCGTCTACTCCCTGAGAGCAGAGGGCACAGCCCTGAGAGGGCCAGCAGGGGCTTGCCTAAGGGGGCTTACTTTACGGGATTGTTTTATGTGTCGGTCCATTTGGTTTCTAACGTGTTTGAAGGCAGCCCCTCTGGGCTCCGCCCGCTGCTCCCCTGCCCCACACCGGCCCTCCAGACCCCAGCGGAGGGCGTCAGACCTGGAAGGGGGAAGGAGCAAACAGCGGATGCGAGATAAAGGATGGGTAGGCCCTCCAAGTCCTTCCACAGCAGTCCCACCCCTCCTGGTGAGCTCCGGCCAGGGGCAGTGAGCCCCATATGCTGTGCCCTCAGACGCTCAAGGACAGCTAAGAGCAGAGGAAGTGACTCGAAGGAGAAGTGAAATCACCTCCGCTGCTGGGCCAAGGCAGTGGCAGTGGTGCATGTCTGCCAGCAGGAGCGTGAAAGAGACCCTTGGCTGGTGGAGGACACCCACTCTCTGTCACTCACACCCGACAGATGCTGAATGGGGATGTGCAAGCTGCTCCACAACCAATCTTAGAACATTTCCGTCCCTCCAAAAAGGAACCCTGTGCCCATTGACAGTCACTCCCCCGCCTGCCTCCACCCCCCCAGCCCCCCGCAACCACTAATCTACTTTCCATCTCTATAGATTTGCCTATATGGACATTTCGTATTAATGGAATCACACAACATGGGGTCTTTTGTGACCGGCCTCTGTTACTTAGCATCATGCTTTCAAGGCGCATCCCCGTCGTAGCAAGCCACCATTTCTTTTTATGGCCAAGTAACATTCCATGGTGTGGATATGCCACTTTTGGTTTATCCATTCATCGGATGAACCGAACAACAAATGGAGTGTTCCCAGCTTTTGACTGTAATGAATAATGAGGCTGTGACATTCGTGTGCAAGTCTTTGTGGGACGTATGTTTTCATTTCTGTATGTGCCCAGGAGTCATATGGTAACTCGGTGTTTAAATTTTTCAGGAACTGCCAAACTATTTTCCACAGTGGCTGCACCATTTTGTAATCATCTCAGTAGTGTGTGAGGGTTCTGTTTTCTCCCCATCCTCATCAACATTTGTTAATCTCTGTCTCTCTTTTTTTCACTATGTCCATCTTAGTAGTGTAAAGTGGTATCTCATGGTGATTTCGATTTGCATTTCCTTTATGGCTAATGATGGTGAGTATTTTTCATGTGTTTATTGACCATTTGTATATCTTCTTTGGAGAAACGTATTCAAGTCCTTTGCCTATTTTTAATTGGGTTAGTTATTTTTTTACTGTTGAATTGTAGGAGTTATGAATTCTAAAACCAAGGCTGTTATCAGATATCTGATTTATGAAGCTTTTTTCCATTCCAAGGGTTGTCTTTTCACTTTCTTGAGAGTAACCTTTAAAAAGCACAAAGCTTTTAATTTTGATGAAATTCAATTTAGTTACATTCTTCCTTTGGTTGCTTGCGCCTTTGGTGTCATATTTAAGAAACTGTGGCCTAATTCAATGTCACAAAATTTATGTCTATATTTTCTTCTTAGAAAATATAGTCTTAGCTCTTACATTTAGGTATTTGATCCATTTGGAGCTAATTTTTGTATATGGTGTGAGGTAGGTGTCCCACTTCATTCTTTTGCGCGTGGATATCCAGTTGTCTCAGCACAATTTATTGCAAAGACTATTTTTCCCTGTTGAATTGTCTTGGCACCCTTGTCAAAAATCAATTGACTGTAGGGGCCGGCCTGGAGGCACAGAGGTTAGGTGCGCACGTTCCACTTCAGCGGCCCGGGGTTCATTGGTGCGGATCCCGGGTGCGGACATGGCACCGCTTGGCAAGCCATGCTGTGGTGGGCATCCCTATAAAGTCGAGGAAGATGGGCATGGATGTTAGCTCAGGGCCAGTCTTCCTCAGCAAAAAGAGGAGGATTGGCAGCCGGTGTTATCTCAGGGCTAATCTTCCTCAAAAAAAAAAAAAAATCACTTGACTGTAAATGTGAAGGTGTGTTTCTGGACTTAATTCCATTCCATTGATCTCTATGTCTGTCTTTGTACCAGTACCACACAGTCTTGATTACAACAAAGAGTAAATTTTAAAATCAGAAAGTGTGAGTCCTTCACCTTTTTCTCTTTCTGGATTGTCTTGGCTATCCTGGCTCCCTCAAATTAAAAAAATAATAATAATAATCTGGGTTCACTCTTTTGCTTAAAGATCTCTTCTAATTCCCTGTGGACGGTGGGGCAATAGCCACACTGGCCCTAGTCTCCTAAGGCTCACTGTAAGGAGTGGGCCGTGTGGGAGAGCCGACAGGAGCAGCCAGCCTGTGCTGGACCGCAGCCGTGCTGTGCTGCTGATGTCCCCATCACTCTGGCTGAACGGGTGGCTGAGTCACTAGTATGTGAATCACAAGTTGGGAAATGTTGGCTGACTGACAGGCTGGTCTTGGTAGGTCATTGGCCCTTATCCCAGGATCATGTCTAGATCGCTGTGGGAACTTATTAAAACGCAGAGGCCTGGGCCTCCTCATTCAGGTGGGTGCCTTGAGCTCCTGTCATGAGCTCGCCGGACAGACGAGTCCTGGCTCTTGTGGAGTCTGCACTCTAGGGAGGGGAAAGGCCCATAATGAACAGGATGATGTCTGAAGAAAATCACAGGGATAGCCTGGAGCGTCCTGGAAGGGCTACTTGAGGTCAGATGCTGAGGGAGGATCTCTCCAGAGATGACATCTCAGCTAAGATCTGAATGACCAGAGGGCGTCTCCCCTGGGCAGGTCCTCTGGAGTGACCATGCAGGGCCCCTCCCCAGCCAGCCCCGGGCCTGGTCTGCCCCTCAGGGTGTCCTGACTGACTTGAGCCACGTCCTCTTCTAAGAATGACCATTTTTATTTCAGTCGTGTTCTGGTTAAGGTCGCCTGCTCCTAGATATTTTCATGATGGGACCTGTTTTATTATTACTCACCAAGGGGCAGTGGGGGAGTCGGGGGAGAGTTCACTCTGCCTCTAGAACACACGCTTCCTCAGGGCAGGGCTGCCCAGTTTTGGTTATATGTTTTCCCAATATATAACAGCTGATGAGAGCTGGCATTTGTCCGGAGGATTTGCTATATGTCAGGAGCTGTGCTGAGCGCTCACTGCATTCTCCCTTCTTACCTTTATTACAAGCCATACAGGGAAGGGGCTGACATTAGCCCCCTTTTACAGCAGAGGAAGGGCCCACGGCTGCCAGATGAGAACCCGGGAATCTCAATCCAGGAAAAACGTCTCCAGGACTGATGCTCCTGCCAGTATGCTATACCCTTTCCTCCAAATAAATATCTACCAACATCCCCGCCAATGGATTCTGCAGATGAAATGCACGCAAACACATCTTCTCCTAAGCAGCTGAATTTAGATTTTTTTGATTGAGGTAAAATATACACAAAATTTACCATTTTAACTATTTTTCAGTGTCCAGTTCAGTGGCATTAAGCACATTCACCTCGTTGCGCAACCATCACCACCATCCATCTCCAGAACATTTCATCTCAGACTGAAACTGTGTGCTCGTCAAACAGTGACACCCCCTCCCCCGGCCTCCAGCAACCGCCATTCACCCCACTTTCTGTTTCCAGGAGTCGGGCTAGATCCCTCATTTAAGCGGAATCACACAGCGCTGGTGCCTTTGTGGCTGGCTTATTTGACTTAAGAAAATATCCTCAAGGTTCATGCATGTTGAAGCGGGTGTCAGAATGTCCTTCTTTTTTGAGGCTGGATAATATTCCATTGCACATATGCACCAGATTTTGAATATCCCTTCATGGGTCCACCCACACAGGTTGCCTCCACTTTTTGGCTGGAGAGAATAACGCTGCTATGAACGTGGGGGTAACAGGCCTGTTTCCACTGTATTGATGAAGGAAATCAAGGCCTGAGCAGGGCCGGCCAGTGGGGGTCCGAGGGCTGCGTGGTGGGGAGAAGGCGCCGTCACCTCCGCACCCTGCGCCTCTCTGCCACCCACCACCGCCCTTAACCATCCCTTTAGGCGGCTGCCTCTTCCCCCGGATCCTGAGGCCCCTGAGGACAAAGGCTGGCTTCTACTGTCTTGTGCCACCCCTCTGTGCCTCCCTTCTGGGCCGTGAAGGCGCCAGTTCTCCCAGAATCCAGGCACGAGGGCGCAGGGCGGTGGGTCCCCAGGATCCGGGCGGCCCCGTGACGGGAACCCGGCCTGGCTGGGCGGAGCCGGCGCAGGACCCGCGGTACCCAGACCCGGTTCCCCGGGGCGCTCCAGAGGGGCCCCCGCGCGGGCGCAGACACCTGCCCCAGGGCCGCACGATGGGAGCTCGGGCTTCTTAGTGGCCCTGCCGCTCTCGGACCGCACGATGGTCTGACGGAGCTTCCTCAGGCCGCTGGGGTGCGGGTCTGCAAGATGCTCCCAGAGACACAGAAGTCCAGCTCTGCTCGGCCCCCCGCGTTTCCTTTCCTGGTCTCATTTTTTGTTTTCTGTTCTCCCCAGCCCATCTGTGACAGGTGGGGACAAAGTGAGGGGGAGTCCGAAGATTTCTGACAACCACTGTTCTTAGGAACTTTAAAAAAAAATTTAAATAAAGGTTCCAGCAGATGCTGTCCGGCCCTAACAAAGGAGCATCTCCGGGGCGGTCTTTAAATGACCGCCAGGCTCGTCTACTCGGCCTTCGGGAAGGAGGTGACTGAACCGTCGGGGACTGACTGCAAACGGCTAGCGCGGCCCAAGCACAGGCTTTTTCCTTCCCCACACTTGCTGTTCAAAGGGCATCTCCTTACAGCACCCGGTGTCTGTCCTTGAAGAAAGGACAGCAGGCCACCTGGGACAGTCTGTGGCACGCTCCACAGAGCAGAGTCTGAACAGTCGTTGCTTCCCTTAGGTTTAGGGAGCACCTGTGTGCTCCGTGAGACTGCTCTAGGGCTGGGAAAACAGACAACCCCCTGCCCTAGACAGCCCATCAGGAGGTATTCGTCTAGACCGGAAAAACTGATAACCATAAAAGGAGGGACGTATATATGTTTTGTGGAAAGTGGAGAAAAGGACAGGAAAGTGGGCTTGGTGGCAGTTGTAATTTTCAGCAGAATGGTCAAGAAAGGCCTCACTGAGAAGGTAACGTTGGGGCGAGACCTAAAGAAGAGAGGGAGAGAGCCATGGGAGTGTTGGGGAAGTGCTCTAGTAGAGAGGGCAGCATGTGCAAAGGCCCTGAGGTGGAAGCCAACAACAAGGAGGTCAGGGTGGCTGGTGCTGAGTGAGCAGAGGAGAGGGTGGCAGGGGATGAGGCCAGTGAAGGGTGGGATGGGTGGGCGGATTCTGAAGAGCCTTGTGCACTGCTGCAAAAGATGGGAAGCCACTGGGAGGCTTTAAGCAGACAAATGACATGACTTCACATTTTAAGAGAGAAAATCAGTTGGTGGCTGTGTGGAAAACAGCTCAGCAACAGGGCAGCTGGGACTCACGAGGTCCTCACTGGGCAGGGGCAGAGGTCCCACTCAGAGCAGAGAGGGTAAATGAGACTTTGCAGAGGACCTTGGGGTCAGATCGTTCCTCCTGGGCCTAACAGCAGGAAGGAGTGTCCAAATCTTGAACGGCTGGGGCCTGATGAAAGGAAACTTCTGGCAGAAGTGGAGGCAAGAGCTGCCTCCTGAAGATGTGTGAGCCCTGGATCAAGCTGTACCTGAAGTACCAGCTCTATCCTGCACTCTCCAGTTAGGCAGCAATCAAGTAATTTCCTTGTTTTTTTCTTTTTTGCATAAGCCACTTTGAGTTGGGTTTCCCTTGCATTTTACTGAAAAGGTCCTTATTGTATAGATGGCGTTCAGAGAGAGCCACTGCCCACAGCCATGTGAGGAGAGCGAGGGTTGCTGAGCCCTTCGACCTTCCCCTTGACACACGCCCGAGGACTTGATGGCGGGGAGCTGAGTAGGCAGCTGGAGTTGCACAGACACCTGGCACAACTGTGTGGGCAGGAAAAGCAGTCCCTTATGCTCATGCATATTCGGTTCGTCTCACCAGGCGGCGCAGCTTCGTAGCACTGGGCTGGCTGGAGAACGATGCACCCTGGAATTCTCGACCGTGGGGGGAAGTGTCAGGAGCTTGTCCTGCCTCAGAGGGCCTGGCGGGCCGGATGCAGGGGCTGCCTGCCTGGGTGACCCGCTGCTCTTCCTGGGCCCTCAGCGCCCCCCAGCCTGACCTGCACTGCCTGTGTCCCTGCCTCGCTCCCTTGGTGCCCTAGCCTGGGATAGCCTTCCCGCCTGTCTGCTGTCTGCTGAAATCCTGCTCACCCTTCGATGCCCATCTCGAATGCCGCCTCCGCCTGTCACGCTGCTGCTCGTCCCTGCACAGGAGCCCTCTCACCCCTGTGGCACGGGAGCTCTGCGGTGCAGGCTGGGACAGTGCTGCCTGCCTAATGGGCAGGGCCAGGCTTCCTGGGAGGCGGGAGGGCTGAGGCTGGCTTTGCAGCCGTCACCTGCGTGAACTTGGGCATGTCACTTGACCTCTTTGGATCGATTGTCCCCACCTGTAAAATGGGAACAACACTCTACTTGAGCATGCAGACAGTGAAGGGCCCGGATGTAAAGCCCCAGAGAGGCAACGAGACCCCTGAGAGAGGTAGGGTCCAGATCAGTGGCTCACAGACCCCTGTGCTCTGGTGTGGAAGGTAGATGCAGGATGAGTCCCACAGGCTCCTCCTGCCCCCACGGTGCTCCCCGGGGGCTAGGCGACAGGACGGAGGCAGGTCAGGTGAGCGCTGAGCTCTGCACCTCTTGTGGGCAGATTCTACAGGGCGAGGATTGATTCTTCCCCATCCTGTGAGCTCAGTGGGTGAGCCCAGCCCAGGAGCTGGTGCACAGGTGGCCCTTTAATTGGATTGAGAGAGTCAAGTGTTTCCCTTCCCCACTTTTTTTTTTTGTTTTGGTGAGGAAGATTAGCCCTGAGCTCACATCTGTGCCAATCTTCGTCTATTTTGTGTGGGGGACACCACCACAGCATGGCTTGATGAGTGATGTAGGCCCTCAGCTAGGATCCAAACCCGGGAGGCTGAAGTGGGGAGTGCTGGACTTAACCGCTAGGCCATAGGGTCAGCCCCTCATCCCCACTTTTTAAAAAAACAAATTAGGTTGAATTATGCTGAGATCTGGGCAAATGGAGAGGCTGAACCTGAGAAGGCCATGCGTGTTCCTCCTTAGGCAGTGCCCTGCCATCTCAGCCCTCCACCCCTTGCTGGTCCCTTCACTCTGTTGGCTTTGCAGAATGTATTTCTGGAATTCCTGCTCTGAGGGAGGCACCAGGGTGCGGAGTGGGTAGGACACAGACTCTGCTCTCAGGGGACAGAAATAGCGGGCACTGAAGACAGAAGGCCTTGGCACCATGAGGGATGTCCAGACGGAGGAGGAGCTGGAGCGCAGGGCCACCCCACACCCGGGCCCTGCGAGCGCCACTCCATGCCTCCCCACCAAGTTCTACTCCTCCTTCTTACCAGAGTGGATGGACAAGCTGAAGACCGTCAGGATCGAGATTCCATCTGCTTAAATCTCTGCCACGGCCAGGACGGAAGGTGGGGGCTGGGAAGGAAAGAGGAGCCAAGGTCTGGCTCGAACCTGGGGGCCAGCCCATGAGGGGCAGGTGGTGGGGCCCCATGGCTTATCCTGCTGTCAGATAACAGCCGAGTGCTTGGACCAGAGTGCCAGCGAGTAAGAGGCTTTCAAGAACCGAGAGCTGTGTGAAATCTCCAAGTTGAACTGATGCTGGGGGGTGAATTTCTGAGGCTCACAGGACTTGTAGCCAGGACCCGAGTTAGCGCCCCCTGCAGTGTGCTTAGTTCAAAGCATAAACCTTCACCCTAAGTCAGTTGGAGGAAGCAAAGAATAAATACTGTTCTGGGCTGAAGAAACGAAAAGCCCAGAGGCAGTTGACAGAGTATGTAGTGAAGAAGGCTAAATGTTTTCATCAAGCAGGTGGGTTTCCAAAGATCTCTTGATCCCAAATGTTTGGTCGAGAAAACACTGAATAAAATCCGTCACGTTTCCAGAACCAGGTCTAATTCAGCTGGGGGAATAAAACAGGATTAGACCATATAGTGATGCTTTGAATAGTGACTGCTCTGGGACAAAGCCCCATTGTAGTGAGTACCGTTCTGAATCCTTGGATGAGAAGGAGCAGAAGGACAGACTGACCAGTTGTGACTGCCCCTGCTTCACTCAATTCCAGACCGGCCTCTAATCTGGGGAGGCAGCCAGTTCAAGTCCAGACCCTGAGGGAGACACTGGGTCCTTCGGGGGGCTGGGGGGGGGGGAGGGGCCCCGGGGGGCAGACTCGGGGGGGTGGGGGGGGAGGGGGGCAACGAGGAAGGAAGGAAAAGGAGAGGGGAGAGGGAAAGGGGGCCTTTCCTTTATCCAAACAGTAGGAATCCTTCTGGTACCAAACCTCTTAATCTCAAGATCGTGTCGGATGCACAGCAAGCCAATCGCTGAGACATCGGAGCTTGGAGATGAAGAAAGCTTTATTCAAATTCACCAAAACGAGAAGGTGGGAGCACAGGTCCTCTCAAATCCAACTTCCCAGAGAAGAAAGATGGGGGTTTTAGAGAGCTAAGGGGCTTGGTGGGAGGATGGGAGGAGTTTCAGAGAAACAAAGGGACAATCTGTGTTTCACTCCAGATAAGCCCCTGGGCAAGCTGGCTTCTGGGCGTCAAGGGCAGCTTGGGGCTGGTTATCTGGTGAACGTAACTTCCTTGAAGGCATTCTCTTTCTTCTGTAAAACAAGCTCATAAATCCTTGTGACCCTTGAGTCACCCCTCAGGTTAAACAAGAAAATAGCAAAGTGATAAGACTAACTTCTTTTCATAACAAGGTCAAAGGTAATCTTACTGGATATCTACGTAACCCCTGGTACCTGGCTTCACTTCCAAGTTCAGTTCCAGCCCCTCCCTTCAGGGAGCAGCTTTCAGGGAAGACCCTCTCCCCGACTTGCTGGGTCAGATTTGGATGTTGCCCCTCTTTGGGCCTTTGGCTTCCATCAGAGCGGGACCATGCTGGGCCCCATGGGGACCCCCGTCTGTCTCTCCCATAGGCGGTGGGCAGCCCTAGCCCAGGCCTGCACCCAGCAGGTGCTCCATCGGTGTTGTCCTGAATGAGTGACCATCCATCCACCATCAATCCACAAGACCCTGCAACCCCCTTCTCTAGCGTCTGACGAGGGTGTAACCTTGACTGTGGGCTCACCACACCAGGCGTTGTGCAGAAGGCTCAACATACAGTCCCTTGGGGATGCCAACTAGATTATTTCCTTTCTGGTGTTGGGGAGGAAGACATTTCCTCTACCCGCTCTGGGTCCTTCTGGCTGGGCTACGAATTAAATTCACATGAGACAGAATAACAGGAGAAAATCAAACAAAGCTTTATAACACGTATACATGGGAGAGACTCAGGAAAACTGAGCAACTTGCCAAAATGGCAGAGGTCCTCATCTTAAATACCGGTTCAGCAACAAAGGAGGATGTTGGGGGTGGGGGAGTCAGTTATGAGAGATTATGAGAAAAGCACAGTAAACAAGAGTAAGATTATTATGCAGATTTAAGTCCTTGCCTTCCTCATTGATAAGAGTTTCTAGAGATAAGGTCATCCCCCCTCTTCCTGGTGCAGAGAGAGAGACACCTTTATAGATGGAGATTTCCTTTACAATGTGAATGTCTCTTACAAAGGGCAACTTCTACTTCTCAGAGTTTCTCTCATGTCTGTAGTTTTTAAGAGTAACCAGCCCCAAATAATCCTCATGCCAAAGAGGCATATCTTGGGGTGGCTAATTCCAATCCCCCACACTGGCAACAACATTTTGGATCATTAGAAGTGTCTTTGAAATGCAACCCTTTAATTATGAGATAAACACGCCCCTGGGAAGGGGCCTTTTCCCAGATGCTCCGGGAGCTGCTTGGCAGGATGCCCTCTTGAGGGAAGCCCAGCCCAGTGAGTGCCTGTGGCTGTGATCAGACCTGGGGGGTCCTGTCCAAGTGGGAGCCTGAGTAGGGGATGCTCTGGGCCGGAAGAGGAGCCCCTGTTCCTTTCAGGGCCGGACTTGGGACATGCTCACCAGCTCTCCAGCTCCTAGAGCCTCCCCAGGAGGTCCCTTCAGCCATAACCCAAAGGTTGGGAGCCAGGGGTCTCTGCACACATAGTACCCTCCCTGCATATGAACATATTCCCTCCACCCCATGCAGAATGGCATCGTCTTCCTGGAACATTATGGCCAGTGTGTGTTTACCTTTGGCAGCCATGGCTTCCCCACGTGTCTGAGGCATGGCTCCTCAAACACAGCTCTTCTCTTTGTTCTCAGAGGCCAAAGCCAGGGAGGAGGCTTCTGGGAAACACCCGGGGCCGCTGGGCAGAGGTGAGCTGTGCCCCCCGCCTGCTGAAGAGCTCCATGTGGATTCTGGAGGCCAGCCCGCCCCAAACCCCTGAGAACTTCACCTGCAGGATTTTCCTGAGCTCTCTCCCTTCCCTGGGAGCCAGGTGATTATTTAATATCCAAAATGCTAATGAAGATCAAAGTGACTCTGCCATTCACCCTGGGGTTGCGGCAGCCTCTACAGGTATTTACAACGCAACCTGTGCCAGACCTGCAGGGGTGCCAGCCTGCAAGGACTTCTCCCAGGGAACCATTGACATCGTGATCCACCCTGGGGGTGCGCTTGGAAATTTAGTTAATGGTGTCTTATCTCGAAAAGTGATAAGAAACTCAGGAGGAACTGATAATACTCAGACATTTCCTCAAACAAGTGTGACAGAACCACACCCAGTCCTGCTTTTCCAGTCTGATTTACTTGCTGAGCCAGGTGTAGCAGGTGACAGAGAGCTGCGTGAGCGGTTGTTTTCTCTCCCCCTTGATGGTCCCAGAAACCTTGGGAGCCAGTGAGGTTCACCCTGCCCATGCCCTCAGGATGCTGTTGACGTGACTGTCAGGGGGTTTGTCTTCTTGTCGCTCCATCAGGATGCTCCATTTCACTAAACTTGCGTTTTTCTATCCTTAATTGGCAGATCCCTACCGAAACTGTGGTCTCTTCTCAAGCAGTTTTCTGATACAAAAATGTTCCTGGCTGGCTCGTGAGCAGTACTTTCTGGCATTTGTGTTAGCGCTGATCCAGGCTGTGGTTCTTGACCGTCTGCGAGACTGCCCGACCGGTTTTTAAGACCAAGCAGACCCACAGACTTAGAAAGACAGGTTGGCTCCACCCGCTGAAGTGCCCTGAGACCCGGGAGCAGTAGGGCAGGGCATCAGCATCCCCCATCTCCTGTCACTGTCCCCCCATCTCCTATCACCGACTGACTCATGTTGCTTCTCCCTCAAGTCAAACCACAGGGAGGGGCTGTTAAGTTTTAGAGAAAATCAAACTCTTTTTTTTTTTTTTTAAATCAAGTTGCGTTCTTGTAAACACTCTTCTGACTGTCCCATTCTGATGACGTGATTATGTTTTGGGGGATGTTTCCAAAGTTTTATGGTTTTACCAGCTGCCGGGACCTGGGCGCTTCCGTGGAGGACACAGGCTGGCTCCCCTCCTGAGTTTCCAGCGGTAAGAGCTCCACTCCATTCCCAGCTTTTACACATCAGTCTCCTCGAACACGGGCTTCCTGGTTTCCATCTTGCAACATAAACCAAACCGCAGAGGTTACGACTTCTCCGCGTTTCTTCTTTCATGAACCACCAGGCAGTGAGCAAGCCCTGCCCATTTCCTGCCCACGTGCACGGCCTGCAACGACCTTTTCCTCCAGGAAGTGAAGTCAAAAGCAGAGCCCGAACAATAGCGAGGCCACTTCCTGAGGCTCCTCTGCAGCCCTGTCGCGGTCAGAAGTGCCCTGTCTTCAGATAGACCTGAAATTCCTCATGTAACAAACCCCAGCCCATCCCACAAACTCCAGGCCTTCGAAATTAAATATGGATTAACTCTACCTTTATGCATGGAGATGTTGATCTGTTATTTATTTTACTTATTTGTATTTAGGTTATTCCTTTGCTCGTGTAGCCGAGGCTCCCAGGGGAGCTGTTAGAGAAAGCCCTTCTGGTAGAAGCAGAGTTAGGAGGCTGGGTTTTTGTGACATCAGATAGCCCTGGTGGGGGCTGGTTTTTTGCTATTACAAAGAGCACAGAAAGTGTTGTAAAAAGACAGCTGGGCAGAACAGCAAGCAACTGACTGGGTGTACTGAGCACACAGCCATGGCTGCCAAAGTAGGGGACTTGTAACAAGAGCCCACGATGGACCCAGCTGTCAGGGTGCTCACAGTTTAGGCGCCCACACCCACTTCAAGCTGGCACCCCCAGCAGGGGCACAATGATGGGTTCTGAGCGGGGGAGCAGACACTTCCCACCTCAGAGACATCTTTGAGTCCCATCCCAACTCTTTGAGAACCAAGTGCAATTTCAGCTGCCCTTGGCTGGCCTCTCTTGTCCTTTGTACATCACCGTGGGCTCTGAGTGACGCCCTTGATGTCTCTTCCCAGCTCCGCCACTCCCTCCCTGTGTCAACCCGGCAAGTCAGTCAACCCTTCTTTCAATTTCCTCACCTGCACGATGGGGATAAGTGTTCTCACCTCATAGGGTGTTGGGAGGATTAATAGAGCGATTGCACGTAAAATGCTGGCACCTAGTGGAGTTGTCACAAGTGTCAGGTAGTCTCATGCATCTTTGCATCCCAGATACGGGCTGGCCTGCAGTGGGCTGCGGCATGATGATACGTGGGACGGCAGGCAGGTGTCAAACTTCACATTTCCTTATTTTTCTCTCTCCTCCAGTATATCCTTTCTAGATAATCATGCCAAGATGCAGACCCCCTGATCACTTCCGTGGGGCGGCTGTGGAGAACCTGACTTCCCGGGGGTGCCCTGCTCTCTGTCTCAGCCAGCTCTCTGTCACCTCCCTCCCCAGGCTAGGTGGCAGCATGCTTCGGGGGCAGCGCCGCTGGACGGTGACTGGGCAGACCCTGATGGCTGGGGACTGTCTGGGCCAATATGTCCAGGTCCTCATAGCAACCACGTCACCCCTCCAGGGTGGCACATTTTCTTCCTTCGCTCTTCTCATTCCTTATTACCCTTTCTTCTTCCCTCATGTGTTTATTTTTTTTATCTACCCAACAGATCTTTATTGGGCGATACCATGACAAGGACACAAAGACCACTAAGGTGATGAAACAGTGCCTGTCCTCGGTTTGGAGTGACAGCCAGTTGCACATCATGCTGACTGACGTGTGGTGATACCAGTTACGAGGGGGGACGCGCAGCACAAGCCCCTGATGGCCAAGATGTGCCTGTGTGCTAGCTACGCTGGGCCCCACCGACGCTGGCGGCCCTCCCCGGGCTCTGGCAGTGCCAGGTGGGGTGCCCTCTGCAGAGCTCCCGAGGGTGTCTGCCGGAGGGCCCCTTCCTCCTCTAGGGGAGGCGCCACTGGGCCTGTCATGCTGGGGTGATCTCACGCGCATCAAGGCTTTTCTGTTCTTCCTGTTTAGAAACTTGAAACAGAAAACAGAGATCAGATACTGTGTGATTCTCTCTGAGCTCCTTCAGGTGCACAAAAAACGAAAAAGTTTCCAGTCCCTCTGCTTTCGGTTTCATCCGTTCGCTGTGATAAGCTTTTGGAAGTGAGCGCCATCTCCCCCCGAGCCGAGAGCAGCACAGACAACCCCACCCCTGCCTGCAAGGGTCCACCTGCTCCTGAGTGCCTGTCGACTTCGAGCTACATCTCAAACATCCTCGGCTCCATCGTCTGTTTGTGGCTCATACACTGCTCTGTTCTTGAAAGAAATATAAACAGAACTACCCCCGCCACAGCCGGCTGAGGCAGGGCCGGCAGAGGGAGCTCAGGATGTCATTAATCATTAATTAAGTGTGTTCAGAATTTCTAATGCTTGGCATATGGGCAGTGGAAGCAAACATCTATAAATGACCCAGATCTTACCGACAGGGAATGAAACTCATCATAGAACACTCCTGAGTCTGCGCCAGACACAGCAGGTTCATTTCCACATGGGCGCGGGTGGCAACGTCACCTTGAGGAGCACCAAATCCGACTGGCGAACCTGGCGTGTGCCGTGTACCATGCCCCCTCTCTATCGCAGGCGAGGGCTTTCTTCGGTAGCTCAGATCAGCCTCGGTCGACACTGACCGCTGGGTAAGATCTTTAAGGGCCTGGTGTGAGCTCAGTGAGGACTCATTGCAAAATGTGTGTAAAGGCAGAGGGTGTGGCAGACGCCTTGGTGTGCGTGTGGTGGGGCGATGAGCACGTGCAAGCAATTTGAAGGCCTTTCTGCCAACTGGCCCCTTGCGTTTTATAATAACACGGTGGCCCAAGCACTACAAGTATTTTTAGAGGCTGTATTTTTGGATTCTGAGAGATTTCCAAACGCTAGGGAAGACGTTCTTTTCAATTTAGTCACTCTAGGCTGATGGAAGGAGACCGAAGAACTCATCCAGCTATAAAGGAGTCAGTCCAGTGTCACTGGGATCAGTGATACGGTGACGATTTTCCAGCCCAAAGTATTAATTCAGGGACCCGGGAACCGCCGTCTCCTGCCTGTGGCAAGCTGTGTTCTGAACAAGAGCTAGCTGGCTGCACGCACTTTTCCAGGCAGGCTAACTGGACGGCAGCCACGTGGATCCTCGCTGGAAAGCCCTATGGAAATAATTCCTCAAAAGCAGTGCACTTCATTCCTCCCCCCCGACTTAACCTGTAATTCTTTTTGGTTTTTTTTTTCTGAGGAAGATTAGCCCTGAGCTAACATCTGCTGCAAATCCTCCTCTTTTTGCTGAGGAAGGCTGGCCCTGAGCTAACATCCGTGCCCATCTTCCTCCGCTTTCTATGTGGGACGCCTGCCACAGCATGGCTTGCCAAGCGGTGCCATGTCCACACCCAGGATCCGAACTGGTGAACCCCAGGCCACTGAAGCAGAACGTGCGAACTTAATTGCTACACCACTCGGCTGGCCCCTAACCTGTAACTCATTTTGATAAACATAAAAATCCCAGACACCACTGGAATTTGTTGCAAATTTTATTTTAAATTTTGATTTCAAATTTCTTCTATTGTAAGAGATCAATATGTATTTGCTGAATGAATGAACAATAAACTGATGAATCAGAACAATTTAGTGATTGCTTATTATTAAACTTAAACCTTGCCCCAGCCGCGTGAATGGTGGGTATTCCTTTTCCCATTTTACAGATAAGGAAACAGTCTGAAAATAAAATTTGAGTGTCTTGCCTAAGGTCCCAAGTGTAGACGGAGAAGCCAGGATTCAAATGCAGGTCTCCCTGACTCTGAAGTCCACGTTTTCTTTGTTACTCGGTCCTGTGAATATTCCTCCAACCCTTTTAGAGGCCAGTCCGGTGGTGGAGTGGTTAAGTTCGTGCACTCCACTTTGACAGGGAGGCTTTGCGGGCCTGGATCCCGTGTGTGGACATACACACCACTCATCATCCATGGCTTGGTAGCATCCCACATACAAAATAGAGGAAGATTGGCAACAGATGTTAGCTCAGGGCCAATCTTCCTTACCAAAAAAAAAAAAAAAAAGAAAGAAGAAGAAGAAGAAGATGTAATATTCATATCTATTTTTGGTGATTTATGTAGGTGTGTGTTCCGAATAAAATATACTACTGTGCTCCAAATAGGTTTTACAATCAATTAGGATGCTCTTGCTCAAGTGAAAGGAAGAAATTTAAAATAATTGTGCAAGTTTGATTTTAACCATTTATCTCAAATATTTTATATCATCCCCCTCAAACATGTTTGAAGTGGATTTCATTGCCCTGGATACTGTACCAAATTTAGTACAAAGATTACAGTGATCCTGACCTTGTTATGACTCTTTCAAGTGAATCTTCTAAGGAAGGAAGACATCCAGCAATCCTGCGGAGTCCAGAATTAGGGCATCAGAATGACAAGAGCCAGGGAGGAGAGTCGAAGGGTGGAGGCAAGGGCAAGTTCACATGACAGCTGTGCTCAGGGAGCGTAGTTATGGGTGTTCTTTGCCCCAGAAATGAAGACAAAAAGCCCATGAGCTATATTCCATCAGCCTTGGAAGTCGCCAGCTGACACGACAGTGGGATCATGTCATATGAGTTATTGTGGCAACTGGGAGTCGACGGCCAGGAGAACCAAGAGGCCGCCCGGGGACCAGGTGCGTTCAGGTGGTAGAAAGAGCAGATGCTCTGGAATCCTTAGATGGGGGTTAGAATTTCTTCTCCAGCACTTACTTGCTGGTTAACCCAGTGCAAGTTTGTTGACCTCTCTGAGTTTCAGTTTCCTTGTCCTAAAAATGGGGATAATGGTACCTATGGAGTTGATTTGAGCCATAAATAAGGTCAGGAAGGGAGAGTGCCTTCCACACAGCAGGGTCTCATTAGACGTGAGTCCCCTCCCCACTCCTTCCCTTTCTCCACTACCCTGATGCCAACTAGGGGTGCTCCCCACTTTTCCTGGAGGTCAGGGTTCAGTTTTAGTGATGGAGTGGGTGCAGTCACTGAAGAGAAGTGAGGGAGCTAAACATTAGCACAGATGGGCTAAGCCCTAGCTTTGGCCGGAAGTGAAGAAATAGAGTAATTACATATTACATAAAGGAGGACGTTCTGTTCCACACTGGAGGCCCCGGCTGGCCTCTAAGTGCAGACTCTGGGTGGGAGGTGGGGGCGGAAGGCTGCCCTCAGGGACTCACAGGTTAGCAACTGCGCCAGCACAAACCCTGCACGTGTGTTCCGTGTCTAAACCCCGTGGGAAATATACAGTAGGTTTTAAAAAGAAACATTTAATTACATGTTCTGGATTACCAGAGATGATGCTGCAGAGATGAAGACCAAGGTGGATGGCGATGGTGATGACGATGGCGAGGAAGCTGGGCCAGTGGCCGAGGGCAAAGGAGACGTGGAGGGGAGCGCAGTCAGCCCTGCTCCCAAAGGAGAAAGCTCCCTCACCTGTCCTGGTTAATGGGAATAATTATTACCAGCAAAGGCTCCATTGTGGCTTGCCTTAATACCGCCTTCTAGAAGCTTAGTAACTAGCCCAAGAGGGAGAGAATATAATATAGTCTGGCTTTGAGAGGAACATAGATGACATAGCTTCCTAATTAACTAATTATTCATTTATTTAATGGGAGAGATACAAAGAGAAATAAAGTGTGCTTCCTGCCTTCCAGGAGTGTGCATGCCTACAACACGGTGAGGCAGTGACAGGTGTAAGTGGGAAGTGGCGTGCGAGCAGAAAGGCACGGGAAGCTTCGGTGGGGACGAGCAAGAATAGGCTACTCTTAGGAAGGGGAAGGCATCCTCAGGACAAGGCTCACTGTGGCCCCGTCCAGAATTTTGTAGAACTGGAGGGAAAAGTGGGTGGGAAAGGTGAGACAGGCATCGAAAGGGACAGAGGAAGCTCCAGCTGGCAGAGATCCATGAGGGCAAGAGGTTTTGAAGGTCTTTGCTGTGTGTCATGCTACAGAGTTTGAATTTTTTCCTGCAGACAAATATTTCAGAACTCCCAACACACCGAAACAAATTGTAGGCTATTTTTTTTAACAGTTATTAATCAGCAAATGTTAAAGACAGTATAAGTTTGAATAATAATTACTTTTTGAACAAAGGATCTTTAAGTTTTAAGACTAACCCAGAGAGGGGTTTAGATTTTTCAGTTAGAACCATATGGGTGAAAAGATCAAAGATACAACCGTCTCAAATGTGCATCATAGGAGGGTTCAAAGGATTTAGAGACTTAGATAAAAAGCAACAAATGCACGAAAAATTTATTGACACATTTGCTATTGAAAACACCCTTTAATCTATTTACAAGTGATTAAAAATGGTGACAACGAACTTGAAATAAAATGAAGTCAGACAAGGAGTCATTGCCTGCCATGCCTTCTAACATGTGTAATTGCATTTAGCCCTCACAATTACCTTGTGGAATAGGTACCCTATCATCCCATTTTACAGATGAGGAAATCAAGACTTAGAGAACTTGCTGGAGGAGGGCTGACAGTGAGGGCTGGAACTGGAATTCACACGGCCTTGCACGAGCACGCGGGGTTCCTGGCCCAGCCTGTCGTGAGGGGTAAACAAGTCAGGACACATGAGGTGCTCTGAGCAGCAGCCGGCAGAGGCCAGAACGTACTAAATGTTAGTTACGATGATTACTACGCCAGATCTTGCTGCTCCTCTCCCTTCTGTGTCACCAATGCATTAAGGTACAGCTGCCCCTGCTTTCAAGTTCTTCCACTGAAGCTGACGACAGCAGTGTACTTGGATCCATCTGTTCAGATAGTTTCCCCTTCTGGCCTCTGATAGTTAAATATTAAAAAAAAAAGAGGCAGATAAGTAAGTGCTGAAAATATACATACGTGTAAGTGTTTCAAATAAGAATGAAAAAAATCGTTATTGAGACGGACATAATGATTCCATCATGCTAATCTTGAGCGCCATTTCTGTGGGACCAGAAGCCATTCGGCTCAAACAACATCAGTAGAACATGTTTTCATCAGACAGCTCTTGGGGTGCTTCTACTCTATGAATGAAGGCTTTCTGAAGCTCCCAGCGTATAACAGTTTGTTCCTTATAAAACAGTACCGATGAGTCCAACTGGACTTCTTTATGCCACGTGACATTTTACTAGACCTGTTTCCTGAAAGAAATGCTTCTTCCATTCTGGTAGGCCAGACCCTCTGGAAAGCAGAGCCAAATAATGGCCACGATGGAAAGCAATGCACGGAGGCTCCCGTATTTCCCATCTAAGGTTTCCGGGCCCCACATGTGTGTTTTGGCCGCTTCAGTGGCAGTGCTGATGCGCTTGGCTTCCTCACTGCTTCTCATTTTCCTTGTAAATGGGGCAGGGAACCGTGCCACTCACGGCCACATTAACAACAGCAGTGCCAAGACGTGGCTCTTTAAGTGACTTTTGCTTTATATATTCAGAAAATTCACAACTTACTAATTAATTGTGGGTGACAAGCAACTCTCTGAGAACTAAACCTGGAAATTCTCCACTCCCAAATCTACACACTTTTTAGTAGTCTCTTAAAAAGATAAAGAGGAAAAACCAACAGTTCCTTTCTGATTTTTCTCAATATACTGTGGTTCTCTAACTAGAAACAAACAATAATTTTTGCCTAGTTTCTCTGATGTCAAAATCAGTTCTGTTTTAAAAGTGTGTTTAGTAGATAATTTATAAGGTAGAATGTTAGCTAAACTGATTCTAGTAATTTATAATCTTTTCACTTCATTTTGTTATGACGAGACTTTATAAGCCTGACCTTTAAAGTGAGGGTTTTTTTAAAAGTGAATTTTCTTTTATTTCATAAACGGAAATGATCCAGGAAATGTGTGTCTCAAGGGAAATCCAGGGAAATCTTGGTTCTGGGTAGAACATATAAGAAAAGAATAATGTAGCACTGCTTGGCTCTTAGGAAAAATAATGATCTTAGGTCCCCGTAAACCTGGTGTAGCCTTTTCATTTCTGTGTCATTTACTGCAAATAATGAGGTGGGGCTAACACTATCTTACTTTAGGTGTTAAGGCCACTCAGGCTTAGGGCTTTGCCAAAAATCACACAGGTTTTCTGACTTCGAAGTGCAGTGTGCATTTCTGTAGCTC
This sequence comes from Equus quagga, assembly GCF_021613505.1. Classification (NCBI taxonomy): domain Eukaryota; kingdom Metazoa; phylum Chordata; class Mammalia; order Perissodactyla; family Equidae; genus Equus; species Equus quagga. Next base: position 40,361,770 of record NC_060278.1, read on the forward strand.
AGATTTCCACCCAGGGCAAGTTTGATGACAATGATAATTGGACGTCAGAACTGGTTCTGGGAAAGGCTCTGACGAACTCATCATGTGAATGATGTTAATGATGGCGATAGCTCAATGTATCAGCTTTTTTTTTTTTTTAAAGTAGTAACCCTGAATGTTTTGTAGTTATAACCGAGAAAATGAGAGCTCTTGTGCCTGAAGCTGGGCTCTAAAGGAAACAGCCTATTTATTATTATAATTTAAAGGATAGTGCTTCCAAAAAAGAAATTCACTTAAATTTACCTAGTAAGTTAGGTTAACTAGTAGTCAGGTTAAGAAATACTTTGATTAAAACCACACTGCAAAATGGGGAACTTCAATGGACTGCTTTAAACTCTCGACCTCAAAGGAAGGAAGCCAACTAACCAATAATGATAACTGGAGAGAAAAAAGGTTTAGGATCCATAGCAGAATCGGAGTTAACAATGTAATGATTCAGCATTTTGGAGGCAGATTGAAACAAGACTCGTGGGCTACAGGTTAAGTTGTATCTCAGAGTGTAAGGCAGAGAATTTTCTGTTCCATGCCGCACGTTACTATTTTCTAGCCTATCTCGGCAGGACCTCCTCTTAATATTAACCCCGCTCCTTAAACCAGTCATCCTAGGAACCCTGCGAGCTGTAGGGACCCTTGGACATCCTTTACCACCCGCTCCGCCCACTGGCCTCAAGCTGTGGTCCAGGTCGGTTTCTACCCAGGCGCAGCCACCGCCAAGACAAAGGAGCCCCTGATCGCCTTCAGACCCACTGCTTGGCCCGGAGGCTTCTGGAAGATTTTAACACGGTCAGGAGAGCACTAATAGTGTTTCAGCAAGTAGCATCTTCGGCCTCGGACGGCTGATCTTTAGTTAGCACGATGCGAATTTATTATTTTCTTTGTAGCTTTTCATTATCTCTTTCGCCAAGCCCCCTGGCACCCCAAACTCTCCGCCGCGCATCGCCAGGCGAGCAGCGGGCGCAGGGAGGGGAAGGGCGGGAGCGCGCGGGCCGCGGGCGCCTGGGCGGCCGAGATAAGACCGGGGCGAATAGACGCCGCCGCGCCGCACTAGCCGCCGGCCCTCCGACCTCGGTGCCCCGGCTGGCCCGCTCGGCCGCGGGGCGGGGCGGACGCGCCACCCCGTGAGACCAATCGACAGCGCCAGGGACGATTCAAAAGGAAGGGGGACCAATGGGAGCCCTGTGAGGCCCCGCTGGGGGCGGGGCTAGCGTGGGGGGCGGGGCCTGGCGGCGCGCTCCCGGGCGCGGGGCCGCGGGGCGCGAGAGCGCGAGAGCTCAGCGGGCAGCGTCGCGCGCGCGGAACCGCCGCCGGGGTGCTGCTCGGCGCCCGTCCCGGAGCCGTTCGTGTTCCCGCCGGAGCCCGGCGCAGGTGAGCGCTCGCAGCCCCGGGCCGCTCCCCGCGGCGCAGACTCCGAGGGCCCGGGGCTGGGGGAGGCCCGCGGGCCGGGCGCTGCAGGCGGGCCGGGGACCCCGGACCCTGGGCGCCGGGCCTGACGCCGCGCCCTCGCCCGCCCCTCCTCCGGGTCGATCGGGGCGGCGGCCGGCGAGCTCGAGCGCGCCCGGCCGGCCCGCTGCGGAAATGCAGCTGCGGGTTTAAATTGCGCACGTTTCCCTCCATTTTGGACGCGCGCGTCGGGGTAAGATGATGTTGGCCGGGGCGGATTTGCGGGCCAGTGACCCTGCCCGGCCCCGTGTCCCCGCCCTGCGGCGCCCGCCCTCCCAGGCCCGCCCCGAGCGCCGTTTTGACAGATTAGCGGGTCCCGGCCGTGGGGAGGCAGGAAAGGCGCGGCAGCCGGGCGGACGGGGAAGTGGGGTGCAGGGCTGACTTGACCGCGCCCGCGCGTCACCGGCCGTGAGGGTCGCAGCCGGCTCGCTTGGTGGCTGTGCAGCGCGGACTGCAGGGCTGCTCGCCTGCACGGGCTGCGTTCCCTCCGCCGGGGCTTCCGCACGTCCAAAAACAGATGGGCAGGTTTGCGTACGCCTGCGAAAGCTCGGTCCTGTTTGACAACCTTTTAAAGACTTAAAAAAAAATTCTTCGTAATGACACCCTCCAGCGGTCTCAAGGGGCACTTAGTAAGCGCTTGATTGCAGAGGGCCGGGTTCCAGGCGCTGCGCCGGAATGATTGCGCGGTCTAGTGGGGAGGGCAGGCTGTGGATGGCTGAACGGTGCCGTGGATACACGGGCAGCGCGCCGCCGATCGGAGGGGTCTCGCCGGAGCGAGTGTGCTGGCTCACCGCTGTGTGATGCATGCACCGGGCCAGAGCCGCGCTGGCGGGCCAGCCCTCGGGGACCTTGCAGATGGACACGTGTAAATCTGTGGTTACGCTTTGTAGCAGCTGCTGTGAAGGAGAGGATGGGGGCTGCGGAGGAGAGCCGGGGCCCTCCCGGAGGCTGGGCGGCAGGTCCAGCGTAAGTTTAGTTCTGAGCGCTGTCTGGGGAGGAGGGCAAAGTGGGAGTAGGAGGCGAATGATGGTTCCCTTAAGGTGTTTGTGTTACTTTGGGGAAAAGTCGGTCCCCTTGGCCTCTGGCGCCCGGAAGGTGGCGTTTTTTTTTGCATCCTGCGGCAGGGGCACGGGACAAGGCCAGGGGTTGCTGTTTGCGTTTTGCCCAGTAGGCCAGCCTTGGGCTCAGGTGCTGAAGGGGGAAGCTGTCAGTCTTCATTTGAGCTTCCCTTTCGCCGCCTCCTTTGGACCAAAGACCCTTGTAACCCCGCAAGCAGCAGAGAATAGCCGCGGTCTGTTGTGCTGGTAAATAGTAACATATTGGAGCCAAAACCTGTGCGGATTCCAGTGCCAGCTGACACTGAAGTTAGCAGGCATGTGGCTTAATCGAAAAAAGGGTCCCCATGTTTCCACTGCTTATGAGGAATGAGGACATTGTGTTCAGTAAACAAAATTTTTCTTTACAAACACACTTGGCCTAAACACCCCTTGTAAGGGAAGCCTGTCCCTGCGTCTCGGGACTCCATTAGGGGTGTATGATGACAGGCACTGATGTCGTGGGCTCTTCTGTGCTATCCTGGCTAATTCACTTGTGCAGGAGATTATATCAGGATGCGATTACACGGCTTTGTCATGTGTGACAATGGTGTGTGGGTCTTGTGCAAAGTGGGAGTGCACGTAATGTTGCTGGTTTCATCCTTTGGAACATTTGTATATAAGGTAGAGGTCTCTTAAGGAGAGTGCTGGTGTGTTCCTTTTTTCTTTTTTAACCACCCTATGAAAGATTGCTATCAAGTCCCCATTCTTAACTTTTTTCAAAAGATTAAGCTTAGCGACCTAACAGAGATCCACCAGATGTCTTAATTTGTTTAGCCCCAGATATTTAGTTGGTAACAGAAAAGCTCTTTGGCGTTGACCTGTGTCCAGTATTGCACAGATCTATGCGTGTGGTGTGTGATAGGCGCAATGGAACGATGCCAGTAAACAAATTTTCAGAAAGGTACAGAATTTTTGGCACAAAGGCCTTTTGAAAAATCCAGGTGGCCCCTAAAAGCCTGAGGGACTGTGTTTCAAAAGTTTATAAAGAGTTGTTGGAAACTTGAATGGCATCTTCCTGTAGAAAGATATCATTGTCCTCTTCCAACCCGGTTGACCAGGGTCGGAGAACTAGTGCTAACAGTGGTTTGATTTTCGGGGGTCCAGGAGGAGAGGGCACGAGAGGAGAGAGAAGGGAAGGCACGTTTCCTTCCTCTTTCTTGGTACTCGGAGGCTTGTGGCTGAATGTTGAAATAGGCAAAGCTTGCTGTTGTCACCTTCCTTTTTTGTGCCCCTCGTCCGAGTCCCAAGGTGTCCACTGTCCCCTGCTTCCAGGCGCCCCTCAGGTGACTCCTCAGCCGGGTGTGATTTCATCCCCAGAGCCTCGGGGCTCCTCTCCCTGCTGCTCCCCGCCCAGACCCATTCATTACCCCGACGGATGCTATCTCGGGATGCCATCTCGGCTGGGTGTCATGGAGAAAGCCGGCTTGTTAAGTGTTCTCTCAGGCGATTATCCGTGAAGAAATGTGGTGCTTAGGAAAGTTTTCTCAGGAGGGTGTGGGAATGTAACTTTCTCCGTTCTTCACTCCGCGTCTTCGGAAGTTCTTGAATGTTGTTGTAGACTCAGCTCTTGACAGGGGCCGGGGGAGGAATGTCTGTTTGTTATCGGGAATTGCTTAGCTGGTGAGATGAAAGTGCCTTAGGAGAGATTTTTCTGTCATGCCGCCTGCTGCTTAGACGCGGCCCGGCGCGTTCGGGTGGTGTGGGAGAGGTCAGAGGCGCTGGTTTTGTGATGTGGAAATGTGGATCTGCTGGTGGGGGGGACCGTTACTACCAAAGAGCTGGGAGACCCTGCAGTCAGCTGATGTTTGAAAAAAGGGTGGCAGACAGGCCTCAGTCACTGGCAGTTCGTGCAGATTGCTGTCGCTTCTTAGGGTGTTGTTTATACAAGGCTTCGTGGGCCGTGTATGGGAAAGAATGTGATAACTGGGCGTTGATGTCTGCTGTGGCTTGAGAGTGACAGGCCGAGATGAAGGCCAGGGGCACGTGCTGGCCCAGGTATGTGGTTGGCAGAGTTACTTGGACGCCTTTGGGATTTTGGCTGTAAGACTTGAAAGCTTTGTGAAAGAACCCCAAATTTGCTGTTCATTGTAGATTTGGGATTATTTTTCTCCTCTGGTGGGTTATAGTAACGTTAATTATATATCCTTGATTTTCCCTGATAGTCTGTTTCATAGAGTTTACTGTTTCTAATAAAGGTGGTAACTTGTTAAAAATTAAATACATTTTTAAAGGCTTTGTAAGACTATATGCAAGTTTATAAATCAGAAAACGTGTCCTTTGTGAGATTGTGCCTTGTTTCAAGAAATATTGTCATTGTAGGTGGGTAACATTGTGCATAGTGCAAACCATCTGCTGGCTTGACGTGTTGTCCTAGTTCATCCTAGTGTCACTTCCATGTACCCCAGTGGCGGAGTCGTCCCGTGTAAAGTGATTGCGGACGAGACAGGACAGAGCGGAAGGGGCAGCCTCTGTGTGGCCCTAACTCTGCCACTGCATGCCGTGTATTCTTATGCCCGTGGACAAAGCAGTTAACATCTTTAAGCTTCAGTTTCCTCACCTTTAAAGTACGGGGTTGTGCACTCTCTCCTCCAGAGGCCTTTATGGCCCTAAAAGTTTGACCACTTAAAAATTTCGGAAAGTTGTATGTTAACGTTCAATCTGTGAAAAAAGACAAACATCAGTGTATATGCATTGACTCCATTTCTTTTCTTTAAAACTCCTCAGACTCATTTTTGAAAATGCCAAGTAGGAAATTCGCCGATGGGGAGCTGGTGAGAGGTCGGTGGCCTGGGAGCTCACTTTATTTTGAAGTAGAAATTCTGAGCCATGACAGCAGCTCCCAGCTTTACACGGTCAAATACAAAGATGGAACCGAACTTGAGCTGAAAGAGAGTGACATCAAGGTAAGCGCTCCTGTGGTTTGCCAGATGTGTCTGTGAGGAGCGGGAGACGACTGTCGGTGTGGCTTTTAAGCTTCGAGCCGTGAGTTCTGACTGTTTGGAGGCGCAGGGGCGCGTTCCTGCTTTGGGTCAGACACTGTTATGGGCTCTGGGAGTGCATGAGGGACAGCGCCCTGTTCCCGAGGGGCCCCCAGTGTGCTGGGGGGACAGGTGCTTACAGTGCTCATCTCCCTGGTTGAATGCATTCTGTGACAGGGTTTACTGGGCTGCTGGCGGAGCATGTGGAGGTGAGGGAGGGGCCCTGGGTTCCAGGAAAGGCTCTCAGAGCTGGTGACACCTGAGCTGGGGGCTGAGACCAAGTGGGGAAAACTCAGGGGTGGAGGGAGTGTCTTCATCAGAGGGCAGCCTGCCAAAGGCTTGGGGTGGGGGCATGTGGACCCCCAAGTACTGGAAGGGCCTGGTGGGCGAGGGTCAGCGGAGGGTTAAACAGGAGCCAGACCTGGAGCAGTGCGGGCTTCATCCCGAGCCCTGATGATTTAATCAGGGAAGTGGCATCAGTTAGACTTGAGTCTGGCCCAGGGCTTCTTGGCTCATCTGGGGAGGGTCTGAGCTTTAAAATGTCTGATCCATGGTATACAAGCACTTACGTAAAATAGCATAAAATGAGTCAGTAGACAAATGCAAAGGAACACATACGAAGGAAAAGGCCTGACTTTTTATGACCAGATCCAACAGACATAAAATTACTTTGTTGAAATGCGATAAAAATTTCTACTGACCTATTCTCAATTTCATTCCTTCTTGCACATCAATAATGAACAGTTCTTGAACCCGTAGCCTGTGAACCACAGTTGAGTGCCCTAGACCAGGGGTTGGCAGAATTTTTGAGTAAAGGGACAGACAGGAAATGTTTTAGGCTCTATGGACCATGTGGTTTCCGCCGCGGAGTGCAGCTCTGGGCAGCCTGGAGGCGAGTGGACATGGCTGTGTGCCAATAAAACTTTATTTGTGGACAGTGAAATTTGAATTTCAGCTAATTCTCAGGTGTCATGAAGTTTCATTCTTCTTTTGGTTTTGTTTGCAATCATTTAAAAAATGTAAAGCCATGCTTAGCTCCTGGGCTGCCCAAGAACGGGTGGGAAGGACCTGGCTGGGGTGTGGTTTGCCTTCTTCGGGTTGAAGTCCCTGGAGACCCTGGGAGGAGTGGTTTGGAGTGGGCACGGCAGGTAAAATGCTGCTCAGTCGTCCCAGCTTGTGCTCGTTTTCCGAATCTCCCTGTGCGTGTTGTTCAGAGAGAAACTGTGGGACTAGTTTCCTGTTAGTGTCTGTGTGCTAATTTCTTTTGTCCCATGATCTCAGTTTTAATCATAGTTATAACTCTCCTTGGATACGTTATTGGGAAAATGTACAGCTAATTGGTTTAGACACACTGATTTCATGGCAATACCTTCAGAAAAGACTGGGGAGTGGAAAGGCTGCGTTTGCCTCGTGAGAGATGGCTTGTTGTTGCAGTGTTTGTCACTGGCCTCATCCGACCCCTTCTCAGAGCCATGATTTCCCGTGATGGTTTTAGAGTTAACGGTACCAGTTACTGCCTTTGCGCCCCTCTTCCAGTTCGGGTCTGCCTGCATGTGTTGCGACTTGGGGTAAAGCTCTTTGCCTTCTCCTCCCTCTCTAGCCTTTAACTTCCTTTAGGCAAAGGAAAAGTGGCTCAACTTCCAGTTCTCCCTCCAGACGGCGAGGGAGCAGGTCGAGGTCGCGCTCCCGGTCCCCTGGCCGGCTTCCTAAAGGTTCCCGCCGGTCCGCCTCTGCTTCGCACCAGGCCAGCGTGAAGGAAATGAGGAAGGAAGTGTTGGAAGTCAAACTGACACCACTGGTATTGGTACGTGTACGCGTATTTGGGGGATCTTTATCCTTACTCAGTGTTTAGTCTGCCAAAACACAGTCTTCCACTTTATGTCTGTGTGCTCAAATTATCTGCAGTTAAAATATTAAAATGTCAGTGAAACATCAAATCTAAGGTGATGACTTTGGGAGATGAGATAAAAAATGAATGTTTGGAAGAATGGAAATGCTTTTATAAATGCTTTTAAATACCAATGAAAAACAATGATCTTAAGTTATGAGAGTGCTCTTTAATATCGTGGTTTAAGAAAAAGCAGTGTTTAAATTTGAAATGGATGTAGATTGTAGGTTGAACTGAAAAAGTTTTTATAGTGTGTAAGTTCTTGTATAAAATGATGACACAGAATTGTATGTTATAAAAACATATTCTTGCTCTCTGAGCATCATTATACTTGGTCACTTTCCCTCTTCAAAGCTGGTCATTTTAACGGAATTGCTTTCAAAGCTCCAGGTTGGAAAGATCCGGGTATAGGAAGGAGCCTGTAGGACCTCGCGCAAGGACTATTTTAGATGGTGGGCAGAGTGGAAACTATTCTTTTAAAAAAGGAATTGACTAAAGGTCATCTTTTATTCTGTTCACTTAGTATTACCTTTTTTCTGAATAAAATGCACACAGACTTTTAATAACTTTAAAAGACTGGATTGTGTACATACTGTTGGAGTTTTACGTTTAAAATATTGGGACTAGCCTTCTGCGTTCTGTTTTTCTACATCATTTTTGTTGTACGGTATTGTTTGGATATAGACCATCAATTGTATAGACGTAACATAATTGTTAAAATCAGCCTCCTTATTGATAGACATTTAGGTTTTTCTGTTTCTACATTTTCCCTCTTGGAAACAATCTCAGACGATCTGACACTTCTTGGGGTAAATTCTTTCTAGTGGAGCTGCTGGGCTGGGTGGGCGGAGCAGCTTAGCGGTCTCCGTACATGGCGCCAAACAGCTCCGGGAAAGTTGGTCCCAGCATCGGCAGCGTGGGAATGCCCATTTTCTCATTCTGAGTGTTCTAATGCTGATTTTTTTTTTTTTTTTGGTCAATATGATTGTCAAAGATTTTCCACTCACTGTTTTAACTTGCATTTTGATAGTTACTGGGGAGTTTGAACATTCTGACTGTCTCTTAGTGGCTCGTTGCCATCACGTGACCCGGGTGATGGAACAGATGGTGCTTCCTGTCACATTTTCATTTTGAGCATTTAGTGACCCTTATATTTTTACCGTGTAACCTTCCTGTGCTCCTGGTGACCCAAGAGCCACAGCCTGGCTTTGCTCCTCCCCAGTAGAGCGCTGGCTCGCCCGTGTCCCCACTGTGGAGTTGAGAGTGGCGGGTACGTGGGAAAGAATGTGCTTATGCTGCGTGTAGCTGTGACCATCACGTTGTCTCTGTTCTTTCGACCCCTAAGTGTGGTCTTTTGCAGTAAGTTGCCTCACTGTGTCAATATTTTGTTGGTTTGCGGTCAGCAAAGTTTGGGTTGGCCTGACTAGCGGTGTTCAGAACTACATTTGTGGTTACCGTAGATTATGTCGGACGTTTGAAAAACGGAGAGTATAGTATTTACCTGGCCCGTCTGCTGCCAAGTGGCTCATTGGCACTTTGGTAAACTTAGTATATGTTGAATGTTATCACTGCTCAGGTAGACCTTGAACTAGAACTTGAGACTATGTTAATGCTGTCTTCCGCCAGCTGGCCTCCCAAAGGGTATGCTTGCATTTTTGATGTGTTTTCCCCCTCTCGGTGTGTTAGTGTTAGAATTTGTCGGTGACTTTAAAGGAGCAGAGTTACAGAGTTAGCCATGCGCTGTCAGAAAGCCTTTGCAAGTTAAAGCACTGCGCCTGTACAGTCTGATGAGAAATTCCCTCCACTGCTTGAAGAAAGCGAGCACGAGGAAGGAGATTGAGTCAAGAAAAGGGACGTAGGGAGGGAAAATTTAAGGTTAAATAAAAGCCAGGCAGCATGCAATTCAGAAAATAGGCAGTTTGGAGGCCACTAGTACTACTCCATTGTGGTTAGTGCTGTGGAGTGGATTCCGACTCCTGGCGCCCCTGTGGACAGCAGAGCGGAATGTGCCCGGTCTTTTGTGCCATCCTCTCCCCCCCAGCACTATATTAGGCAGTGTCCCACTGCTATTCACAGGGTTTTCATGGCCAGTTTTTTCAAAGTGAGTGGCCAGGTCCTTCTTCCTAGTTTGTCTTAGTCTAGAAGCTCCACTGAAACCTGTCCAGCGTGGGTCATCCTGCTGGTGTTTGAAATCTTGGTGGCATAGCTTTCAGCATCACAACAACACAGCTGCCACAGTATGACAGCCGACAGATGGGTGCGGTGGTTCCCTATAGGAAATGAACTCAGGCCACGGCGGTGAGAGCGGTGAATCTTAACCACTGGACCACCAGGGCTGGCAGTAATACTCCATAAGTACCCAGGATTTCTTAATTTCCCATTATTGGCTATTTTCAGGTGGTGAATGTCATTTTCTCTCTCTCTTTTTTTCTTATGCTGAGGAAGTTTTGCCATGGGCTAACATCTGTTGCCAATCTTCCTCTTTTTTTCCTTGAGGAAGACTAGCCCTGAGCTAACTCTGTGCCGGTGTTCCTCTGTTTTGTATGTGGGTCACTGCCACAGCATGGCTGATGAGTAGTATAGGTCTGCACCCAGGATCTGAACCCTTGAACCCAGGCTGCTGAAGCAGAATGTGCCAAACTTAAGCACGAGGCCACAGGGTGGGGAGGAGGCCCTTTTCCTTTTTTTTTTTTTGTATGAGGAAGATTGGCCCTGAGCTAACTCTGTGCCAGTGTTCCTCTGTTTTGTATGTGGGATGCTGCCACAGCTTGGCTGATGAGTGGTGTGTAGGTTGTCGCCTGGGATCCAAACCTGCGGACCCCGGGCTGCTGGCGTGGAGCACGCAAACTTCACCACCACACCACTGGGCCGGCCCCTTTTCCTCTCTTTTTTTAACCAATTAATGAACTAGTTTACCAATTTTTACTTATCTACCTCTCATAGCAAATATTATTAGAACATCTGTTATTGAACGCTGAAGTGATAACAGTCTAATTTTGTTTAAAAGATGAAAGATCTTATGTAGAAATATGTACTATAAGATCCTATCTTTTGAGGATTTGGACACTTTACTCAATTTTATCCTGTTTCATTTTTAACAAAAGTAGGCTGAAATTCTTCAAAATTAAGGCTGTGAACATCTTTGGTTTGTTTTATTGCTTGATTTCACGATAGTAAATTTTACCATCATCTTCCTTTTTAATAAATTACGATTCTTATAGTTCAGTGTTTTATGTTCTTCAATTTAGAAGCCATTTGGAAACAGCATCAGCAGATACAACGGGGAGCCGGAGCATCTGGAGAGGAACGACATCCCGCTCAAGAGCACGCAGGTGTGAAGGGTGCATTGTCACCTCGGGGATTTCTTCCTTTGTTAAAGCGACTTTCTCTAGAGAAGCACCTGGAAAACCATACTGACTTCTTGCAATCTTTTCTAAAGTTCTGTCCTTAAATTAAGACTGAGTGTAATTGAACAAATTTATTCTTATTAGTGTACAGCTGTATTAAGATGCTAATGTCATAGTGTTAATGGTAGTTATTGACTACACATATTTAATACTTTTTCTTGTTTAATTAGGAAAAATTTCATTTGCCACAAGAAAGTAGCTATGTATCTACACAGTATAGCCTTCGTCCCAGAAGAGAAGAGATCAAATTAACAGAAATCGATTCTAAGGAAGAAAAAATAGTTACAAAAGCCCCTCCATTGGCGAGAACCGGTGAGGTGACAGGCACATGGACGAAGGACTGGGAGTTCGGAGGAGCACCTGGTAGGCGGCAGACCGGGGCTGGGGCTGGCGGGGCGAGTGCTGTCGCTGTGGGGTGACCAGGAAGGGCTTTTCCCTGCGGAAACCTGCAGCGGGCCCCGTGGGGGCCTGAGGAGGAGCCTTCCACAGAAGGAACAGCAGGTGTGAAGGCCTGAGGGGGGAGCATTTTGAGGATTTTCATAGAGTAGAAAGGGTGCTCTCATGGCTATGTTTAAGACTTTTAGCAATCTGTTAGTCGGTTTTGAGCGGAGAAGTGTGAAGAAGTGAGAAAGGAAGGTTGGTGTGAAGTTGCGTTTGGGAGGACGGTGAAGGGTTAGGGACAGGGCGCTCTGCTGGCGCTCAGACCTGAGGGGCAGGGCCTGGCTCGGCAGTAGCCGTGGGAAGAAGCCGCATGCACGTGGTGGGGTCCTGGTGTGACCCTGCCTTCTGGGCAGCTGATGATGAGGGTCAGGGACCTGAAGTGCTCAGAGGCTCCGAGTTATTAAGTGAGTGGGACTGTTGAAATCTTATGTGGTAGTAAAAGAAAACACTTCTTGGCCAAATGGTTAAAAGTCCTGCATGGCTTCCTTGCCTTGTGTTTTGTAAATTATAACCATTGGCTAGCTGGTGTCCAGCATCACTTAAAATCTGTGCCCAAGTTACACGACTGTGATGTTATTTTAATTGTTAGAAACTGAGGGATATAAAGATTTTTGTTTTCTAAGATCAGGCTGAGATGTTTGAGATGTTCTGATCTTCAGTTTGCTGGAGTTTCCACATGTCTGCTCCCACAGTGGTGGGATGTTAAACGTTTCAGAGCTTGGTTTCCGAGGTGGAGTGTAGCTGCTCAGTGCTGGACATCAGCTGTGTCACTACTGTCATGCCTGTGGTTGCTTGGCCACTGGACGTGACAGGTGGAGATTAGGACTTTTTGTTGGGATGTCAGACAGTGGTTTCAAACAGCTAGCCAGACTGCAGCACTGACCTTAAAAAAGACCAGATGATTCTTGAAAAAGATAAATAGACTGGATGGGATCTTGAGCCTCGAATGTCCACTCGTTGTCGCAGGTGCATTTCTCATCATGCTCGGCCTGCCTCCCTTCCTCTTCCTGTTGCTGTTGATGTGTCAACAGAGGGAGCCCAGTCTTCTGAACTTCCCGCCTCCTCTGCCAGCCTTGCGTGACTTGTGGGAAACCAGAGTGTTCGGGGTCTACCTCCTCTGGTTTCTTCTGCAGACTCTGTTCCACTTGCTGCCAGTTGGGAAGGTACGTTTTTGTTGGTAGGGCAGAGTATTATGGGATTTCCTCCCCTCTCTCGCATGTTTATGTAAAGAGGTTTACAGGAGTTTTGAGGTTGAAAGCCGTCTTTGCTGATAACTGCTCAACTCACTTTGTTAAGCCTCTCCTTTTGGATCCGGTAACGCTTGTTGATTAAGAAGAACTTTGAAAACCTGTTTGAGGTTCCTTGTGTAACTTTCCAAACCAAATAGAAAAGAATAAGCTGTTTTGCAAAATAGCTTGACCAATGGTAGAGGCTGCTGAAAAAAATTCCCCTCAGTAGATGTTATTTCAGATGCCCGATTTTAAATGATCAATTAATTGATAAGCTACTGAGCTCAATGGACTTTAGTTTGTACCTTTTACTTTTTTTATTATGGTGAGTTTCTAAATTTCATCTCTTTCAGAAATTTGTTGTCGGAGGCATTTATGCTCTTTTCCAACTCATGCAATGTCTTTAAAATTTGTCCTCGTTGCTAAGTGTAGTTTTTTCTTCTTTTAGTAGAATGCTTTACTTGGATAGGTTTAAAGGAACACGAGATTCCCTAAGCAATAAATGATGCATTTAAAGATCTTATTCTTAGGGCTTTGCAAGTTCACCATCTGTCTGTAAACTGAAGGATCAGTTTTCCTAGGAGTGGCGAATGCCAGTGACCGGCGGATAGGGCCACAGACTTTCAACACTGTGGAGTCTCGCCACGACATTATTGCCCTAGAGAGGTGCACCCTCAGGCGTTAGTATGATGTGGCTGTGCAGTAAAAATCACAGACGCACATTAACTGAGGTAGAGCTGGTGCAAACTAGGTAAGATTTATTAAGAAAAGCAGTTCTGATGGTTAAAATTTTCATATACATATGTACACATATATATATAGTCACAAACTAAAACCCAACACAGAGTTTGTTAGATACTTTTAGTAGATAAGGATCTTTTGAAATTAGCTTGTGGGGTTTTGCTAATCCTGTGATCTCAAATGAGTATTACATTTCTCCTGGGTTTCCTTTCGTAGCTAATGAAGGGTAGTTTATAGTTTAGCCCAAGGCAAATGACACCATATTAATATTTTACAGTTTAAAGTGAATAGCAACATTTCTGAATAGTTATTTTGGGGAGGAAGATGTGGCTGCCGTTGGGCAGAAGGACTTTTTACCTTAACTCGTCCGGTCCGGGCATGTGTTTCCGGAACCCCTCTCTGTGGGGTGTGTGTGAGTGGTCCAGATGGTTGGATTTTGTAAGGTAGGAAGTCACTGCAGGTTTTTGAGCTAGTGGTCAGCTGGATGCAGAGGTTTGTAAAGCACACTGAGTCTTGCGGTGGCACGTGGGGTGGTGGGGGCAGGGTGGCTATGGCAGTAGTCACGCTACCCTGAGAAATGGTGACTAGATTTACGTTTAAGATGAATTCCTGAAGGTGGAGTTGCTTCATCAAAGGGTTTGCCATGAAGAGTTTTGAAACTTGTTACTAAATTTCTCTACTAAAAGGTGATCTTCCTCCTTGGGCATGTTGAAGTTTGCGTGATCTTAGAAGACATTCATAGGATGGTAAAGTGTTATACTTTTTAAAATTTTAAATTAAAAAAATCTTTTTTCTTTTAAGGTTGTAGAAGGAATGCCTCTTGCTGATGGAAGAAGACTCAAGTATAGATTAAATGGTGATTTTTTTTTTTAAGACTCAAATTGATGACTTGATGACTTCAGCGTTTGAGTGTTGTACTTTTTAAACTGTCCAAGCCGTAGAATAGAAATTCTCTCTCAGTAGTCCGAAGGGCATGCAGATAAGCTGCTCACACGTGCGTCCAGCCTGTAAAAATGGTGCATGTAAAGTCACAGAGCCCTCAGTCCCTCTTCATCCAGTTGTGTTTTCTCAGTAGCATTTATCATTAATGGAAATAACTTTCTTTGTCTGTGTGGACTGTTTTCCTTTGCTTGGGAATTACATTATAAATTTTCATTCTTGACCTTTTATCCTATCACTTCTTACCTCTCTGACTTTGGATACTTTTTTTTGGTGACTTATCAGCATCCACTCTCTCTGAAGTCACTGCTGGGTTCTAAAAGGGAAGCCAGCAGTATCTTAGGTGCCCTCTGCCTTTTGTGCTGGGCTTCAGGGCCTGACCTATGCGGGGTGCGTCACACTCGTTTGTTGTACTGTCAGATACTTCGTTCCCTTTTACCAGATCCCTTGCCACTGGAACCAGATTTAGAATCAGTCTCTCTCTCTTTCTCTGTCTGTCTTGTCTCTACTCCAGCGAGGCTGAGTCTGGGTTTTCTCTGTGCCTTCTGGGCTGTTGACATCCGTGTTTGGTGGCCTTCCCTAGGGGCCGATGTCCTTCTTTGCTCAGTGGTCTTGATTTCTGTCTCCGCTTCCCTCTGAGGGGCTGGCACACCCAGAGGCTGAGCACGGTGCCCGGACTCGAAGCTGTTGGAGCAAGTGGGCGAGGCTGGACTAGTCGCTTGATCCTTCTTTCTGAAATTTCCTCCTCTGAGTACTCGGTTCTAGTATTATGAGATTTTACCATTATAAACCAAGGACATTCCTAAGACAACTTGAATGGTGATTTT
Source organism: Equus quagga (assembly GCF_021613505.1). NCBI lineage: Eukaryota > Metazoa > Chordata > Mammalia > Perissodactyla > Equidae > Equus > Equus quagga. Next base: position 40,376,796 of record NC_060278.1, read on the forward strand.
TAATTCACAAAGGTAGAGAGCAAGAAACTGCTTTATCTACCCTTCTTTTTCTTTAATATCCATAAATTTTATGAGAGTTAAATGAATGTTAAAAAGATAAGTTGAAAGTTACTCTTTGGAGTAAACCTGATATGTGGAAGATGTGTAATAAAGTAGAGATGACCATTTTACTTAACAGAAGTTTTGACTTTAGAATTCTTGTGTGAATAACAGCCATCTCTTTTCTGTGTTTGACTGTTTACCCGAAGATCATTTCATGTCTTTAGTCAGAACACGGCTCCTGTAGGCACTCAGCACCTGAGAACAGAACTGTCTCTTTAGCTGAAAGGAAGAGCAGAGTCCTTGCGGCCTCTCTCTGCTGGGTCGGCCTCAGCGGGCCTGGCTCCGAGCGCGGGTCCCTCTTGTAGCGCGTCCCAGGGTGCTTTTAAATGTGGAATTTCCTGTGACCATCCCTGGGCCCAGCAGCCCCCACCTGACATCCCCTCAGCTGGATGCCTGCAGTCCCTGCCCGGCCTCGGGGGCATTCACATGGTGGCCTCTCCTTTGAGGGTCTTGAGATCTGTATTCTGGGTGGTAGAATCTGACCAGGATCTTTTGAAACCATTATTGATAAGTTATTTCAAGTAAAAATATTTATAATTTTTTAACTACCAAGATTGCCCTAAAGACTTGGAAGTGTGTGTTTGGTCCAGCTCTGCTAACAATTAGCCATTTGACTTTGGGCCTGAGGGTGTGGATTATGTGAATTGTGGGGTTCTCTTTAGCTTTTGAATAGTGAATTTCTGTGCACTGCTTTTTAGCTTTCTCTTAATTAAAAGCAGGCAATAACTGTTCACCATGAAGATGGAACATTTGAAAAACTGTTTGAGAGAGATGGTATCTTTATTGAAGATTACCCCTCATGGGCATTGCTGGTTGGTGTTTTTGTGTGTATTTAGCCTGAAATAGAAATTAAGATTTAAAAAAATAACACTGTGTTATTTCCTAATGGTGTAAGTCTCATGTGAACCCTGGTCAACACTAACTTTTTGCCTCTTTCTTAAGGATTCTGCGCCTTCATCCTGACGTCGGCCGTCGTCGGAGCGTCTGTCTTCTGGGGCGTAGAGCTGTATTACGTGTACAGGCACTTCCTGCAGTTCGCACTGGCCGCCACTGTTTTCTCTGTGGCCCTGAGTGTTTATCTCTCTGTGCGGGCCCGGAAGGCGCCCCGGGAGGAGCTGTCCCCTGCCAGCTCTGGTGAGCCGAGTGAAGTGCACGGTCGTGGCTGCCAGCTCCAGCACATTGCTTTCTCCCAGCTTTAGTTTATGAAAGATGAGAAGAAATAAGGAAAAATAAAAAGATGAAGAAAAAATGTAAAGGAAAATTTAAAGGAAGAAAATTGATTTGATTTTTTCTTCCTACTTTCCATTTCTCTTCCTTTTTCAGTCACTGGATGACAGTGAGACATTTTAGTAACTTACGTAACATTTTAGTAATGTTGGTAGCATTACAATTTATGACAAATATTTTTTTTCTAAAGATTGGCCCTCAGCTAACATCTGTTGCCAATCTTTTTATTTTTCTTCTTCTCCCCAAAGCCCGCCAGTACATAGTTGTATATTCTAGTTGTAGGTTCCTCTGGTTGTGGCATGTGGGACGCCGCTTCAGTGTGGCCTAATGAGTGCTGCCATGTCCGTGCCCGGCATCTAAAGTGGAGCGTGTGGACTTAACCACTTGGCCACGGGGCTGACCCCTATGACAAATATTTTTTGTCTCAAATAGTAAACTCCTTTAACAAAAACACAATAGCAAAATAACAAAGATTGCAAATTAGTTGATTCTGACCTAAAGTATTTAAACATTTAACAAAATTAAGCTGCTTATTTTAAAAAATTGTGAGTCTACATTAAAAACCTCTAAGTTCCCTTAAAGTCAGGGCGTCTGGCCCCGTGAGCCCCATATCTGGTAGCATCATGGATGCTTCCAGATGGCTGGCGTCCCCAGCACCTCTGTCCTCAGTGGTCCCTCTTACTTTCACTGCCACGCCTCCCCTCACTGGCTGTCTGCCTGGCTCCTGGAGGCAACTGAATTGTGACCAGGTGGTAGACAACAGTGCATGTTAAAGCCTTATAATTGGGTTGGAATCCTGTTGGGATAAGAACTTTTCCCTCCTCAGGAAACGCCATCTATGATTTCTTCATTGGCCGCGAATTAAATCCTCGGATTGGGACTTTTGATCTCAAATACTTTTGTGAATTGCGCCCTGGATTGATTGGATGGGTATGTCTTTTTTTCCCTTTAATTTCAGTTCAGTAGTACAAATGCGATTTGCATTGAGAAAGAATTGTCGACAATTTTAAAGTAAGCTGTGGGTGGTATAGTTTTAGGAATGGTTACAGCTTTCCACAAATCTGTGTACTTAAAATATTTTCTTACTGTAAGTATCGTCCAGAAGGTTAAGATTTCCTGTTACAGGTTATTAAACACTAAAAGCATTTGTTTTATTTTAATTATGTCAGTTTATATTTATGTAGGAAAGTGACAGGGTAGATGAATTCATGTGAGAAAAAATGTATTTGTCTCCCCTTTAAAAAAAAGTATTGGACCTAATTTTAGACTTGTAGTAGGGTTGCAAAAATAGAGGAAAGAGTTCCGTTATGTCCCTCATCCCACTTCCCCGAGTGTTCACGTCTGGCATAACCATAGTATAATTATCCAGAACAGCAAATTAACATTGCTACAGTAGTAACGAAATCCACACACCTTGTTGGAGTTTCACCCGTTTTTCTACTGTGGCCTTTTTCTATTCCAGCATCCTCCACAGGCTTCCACATGCATTTAGTTGTCATTTTGCTTTAGTCCCCTCTAGTCTGTAATAGCTGCTTAGTCTTTCCTTGTCTGTCATGACCTTGACGCTTGAGGAGTACGGTCAGTTACTGTGTAAGAGGGTCCTTTAATCTGGCTTAGTCCAGTCTTTTCTCATGACTGGAGTGATGATGCATTTTTGGCAAGAATATCAGAGAAATGATGTGATGTCCTTCTCAGGCGTCATATCAACGGATCCATGATGTTGAAATGTCTTATTACTGATCTTACCGATTGCTGATGGAAGGTGGTGTCTGCAGCCTTCTCAGCTGTGAAGGTACCGTTCTCCCCTGGGTAGTTGCTCTGTACCTGGGGAGGTTACTCAGACTGTTCTTGCCCCCTTTATTGCAGGTGCTTGTTAACTTGGTGATGCTTTTGGCTGAGATGAAGTTACAGAATCGTGCCACTCCATCCTTAGCAATGATTTTGGTTAACAGTTTCCAGCTCTTATATGTGGTGGACGCTCTCTGGAATGAGGTAAATAATTTTAGGAGCAGAGGCCGTGGAGGCAGATGGCTTTGAGGGTGGGTGAGTGACCCTACCCCTCACAGCCTCGGCTTCTTACACAGAGTGAGGGGAGTACAGTGGCCTTTGGGGCTCGTGAGGACTAGATGAGGGGTCAGTCCGTGGGGTGCTGGAGCTGACATGCAGGGAGCGCTAACAGACGGTGAGTGTCAGTGAATTTGGTGATACTTCCGTCTATATCAGCTGCTCTTTTAGATACTAAATAGTTAATGTCTGTGGATCTTAGCTTTGTGGGTGGACTGATTCATATAAATAAAATTTCTTTATTATATCACATGAAAATGGATGGACAGATTGTCATTGAAATAGGATAGTGATTTTTAGATTGTCAAGCAGCTGGTTCTTAAATAATGGGAGAGATGTTTTATTGTTGATATTTCAAAATATGAAGAATAGCTCTAATCAGATGGATATAAAATCAGAAATCATGACACACTGAGGAAACCAGTTTCGATGAAGCTGAGTCCCTGACAGGTGGCTTTTCTCACACGTTGGTGAGTCAGCAGTGTGTCCTGCTCCTGGAACACTGGTGAACGTTTTGCTAATTGTCTGGCTCAATTAAACATATTCCTTTTAAAAACAATTTCTTCCTCAGGCCTATTTTGTAACTATTGTATCATATTTACTGCTATCTTTGAAATCATCTCCTCCAAATTCCACATTGAGTCTTTCAATTTTAACAACAAAATTGGCAACCCTACCTTGTAATGCTCCAGAACAAAGTTTCCTGACAGTCTGGTGACGTTTTGAGAGAAGGTCCCTCTCCTTTGAGTCTGAGCTGGGTTTTTTGTTGTTGTTTTTATTGAGGTAACATTGGTTTATAACGTTATATAAATTTCAGGTGTATATCATTATATTTCGGTTTCTGCATAGACTATATATAATGTTTACACCCAAAGTCTAATTACCATCCCTCGTTGTACACGTGTGCTGGGCGTTTTTGAAAACTGCGTTATTTGGTCATCAATACCTTACCCTCCCCACCTCTCACTGAGGCTGGTCCTAATTTGGGCCTTGCTTGTAGGGCCATAGAGGGTATTCTGTTAAAAGGACTTTGAAAGCTTGGTGTCAATATTTTGGTAGTATTCCTTTTTGGGAGGATTAGGACCTTTTGAGGTAAACAGACCTCAGAGTCAACTGGAGTAGAGAGTCTGGGTGAGGGTTGATTAGAGGAGTTTAGTTGACAATGGGGTGGGGAACTTGAATCCCAGGGGGCAGTGCAGCTGAGTGTCTGAGGAGCCGCTCCAGCCCCGTGGATCTGATGCCGTTTGTAGACCTTTAATGAAGCGGTGTCCGCTCACACATCTGAGCCTCATCTTCCTCGAGGACAGCAGGAGAAATGGAGTGCCCTTCGTGTAAGGGAGGCAGGGACCGGGGTGGAGTCATGTCTACTCAGAATTAAACATGCTTTTGAAATTTTAAAAAACCCAATTCTTGTAAATGCACTTAGTCTTGGCAGTGTAGGTCTTTCTGCTGTGATGCAATAATCTCCTAAGTAGCAGGTGGGTTACGTTGTGCAAGCCAAAGGGTCTGTCACTGTTGCTTCATCACCCCGGAGATTTCTTTTTTGGTGAGGAAGATTCACTCTGAGCTAACATCTGTGCCAGTCTTTCTCTATTTTGTGTGTGGGTCCCCACCACAACACAGCTTGAGGAGTGGTGTAGGTCCGTGTCCAAGATCTGAACCCGCCAACCCAGGCCGCCGAAGTGGAGTGTGCTGACTTCACTCACTGCGCCACGGGCTGGCCCCTCAGATTTTTTTTAACTTCCTTTCTGGTAGCTTTTTGAGTATTAGTAATTCTTCCTTCTAGTTTTTTCCTTCCAACTTTCTGTCATGTAGTGATAGTCACTTTTTAAGTAGCTTAGAAATTCATATTTTCTAGAGATTTGGCCAAACATTGACTTCTGTTAAAGAACCGAAAATGTTTCCTTCTTAAGTCAATTTTAAGAAAATCCCAAGGGGAGCGGATTGGAGTCTGGAAGTTATTTTCTCTGTGTGTTATCAGCATCTCAGCCAGATCATAGTAAGCTACTCAAGAAACAGACTTTGTTTTATGATTTTCTTCAGCATCTGGCACCTGCTGGGCACTTAGCAGATGCTTGATACCTTTCCTGTTAGGTTGGTTGATAGAAATGCCTCCTTGGGGAATGTGCCACACCTTAAGAAACAGAGACTAGGAATTTCGATATAAATGCCCCTTCCTCTGAGCCTCTGCTGGGGCGTCCCGTGGAGCTGTCCTGTGGAGCCGTGTGGGTCCGCAGAGCCCGCATGCCTAAGAACAGGCGCTCTTGGCTGGAGAGGGAGCTGAGGGCCCAGAGTTGGTGACACCCATTTTTGTGTTCCATAGTCTTTTTGCTTGCTTTCTAGAAAAAACTGCTCTTTGGAGGTATCACCCTTTTCCTTTGACCTAGAGCGCCAGTTCTAGGCGCAGAGCCGGGACTGGCTAGTTTCACGGCCAGGCGGGAGGAGGCAGTGTGGACGTACCTGCCGGCCAGGCCTGCAGGGGCTTGGCCGCGGCAGCCTTTCCACGGTCCAGAGTCTGGTGTGCAGGCGTCCGGGTTGGAGGGGGTCTGGCTCCTTGCTCTTGCTCACCACACCCCCGAGAGCGCTCTCATTTTATTAACTCTGTGTGAAGTGAAGCTGGCAGTGTCCCGTATTGCCGGGAGCTTATTTTCTTGTGTGGACAATCTGTGAAAAGCCAGATTTGGATCCGAAATTAGAGCGGTGCACGAAGAATTGGAACAAGTGGCTGGTGCTCTTATGACCCCTTCACCAGAAGCACTCTGAGTACCCACCCCATGGCAGGGTGGTGTGATGGGCAGTGTGATGAGCAGTGTGCTAGGCGCCGGGGCGGCACGTGGAGCAGTGGCCCCCGCTTTTCTCTCCTAGTCTGGTGGGGACAGGGTGACTTTGACAGCTATGGCACAGTCGCACATCAGCTTCAGCCTATAGGCAGGTGGTCGAGTCTGAGAGGTCCCTCGTCTGATGGGAGGGGTCAGGAAGGCAGCTCCGGGGAGGCATAAGCTGAGGGTGGAGAAGGGCATCCGGGCACAGGGAGCAGCCTGGGCAGAGGCACGGAGGTGGGGAGGCACTCAGAGATCTGCTGTCTGGGGGTCACAGAGTGACTGGAGCTGAAGTCAGTTGAATGACTTAGTGTCAGCCACACGCCCAGGGGACCAGAATACCCTCCCCCGCTTTAAAAAAATTTGGGTTGGTGTACCCTCCCCTGGCCTTTATGAATCTGACTGTAAACTGGTGCTTCACTTGAATACTTTAAACATAGAAGCCTTTCTCCTTCAAACGTCTTCTTCGGTCTTCCCCCCGTACCCTTACAGGAAGCGGTGTTGACGACCATGGACATCATCCACGACGGATTCGGGTTCATGCTGGCCTTTGGAGACTTAGTGTGGGTTCCCTTCGTCTACAGCTTGCAAGCCTTTTATCTAGTCGGGCATCCAAATGAAGTGTCGTGGCCAGTGGCTTCTCTGATTATTGCTCTGAAACGTGAGTCTCTGTGTTACACGTTATGACTGGGTCTGCTGTGCTCGGTGGCGCCTTCCAGATTGCCATCATTAGCTCAAGTTTGGAGTAATTTGTGATGGATGAGAGATAAAGAGATTCTTGCATCTTACAAAGGCAAGGGATGCTTCATATCTAGGTTCTTTAGTAGTTTTCTAGGTTCTTTAGTAGTTTTATAAAAGGTAATTTTAAACATCATTCTGTTTTTAAATTTAATACACTTAATTTAAATTAAGAAATTAATTTTAAGCTTAATTGTTTTAGTAATGATTAATTTTTTTCTGTTGAGGGCCTGCTTTTCCTGGGAGGCACCTTAAAAAGTAGGAAGATTGGTCTTGCCTTCACAGGGCTTACGTTCTAACAGGAGAAACAAGACGCTCAGATACGGGTGGGAGGCGTGAGAGGGAGCCCGTGAGAGGGACGTACAGAGCAAATGGGGGGAGCTTCCGCTTCTCTGGGGAATGTTACTGTAAATTTAGTGGAGCATACAGTGTTCGACCTGAATTCCAGTGAGTAAACATGGGACGGGGGTAGAGAGGCCAGGCAGAGGGAGCGGCTCAGGTGGAGTGAGGGGCGTGGGAGCTGCGTTTGGGAAGGAGCGAGGAGGACCGTGTGGGGGAGCCAGGCCCATTGGGGGCCCTCACGGCTTAGCTCAGGACGGCTTTGCTTCGTCGCACCGGTCATTACACCTCCGCCAGAGGGAGGGCAGGGGGATTGGCAGTGAACTTCAAATGCAGCTAGTTTTGCTACACTAATTAGTATCCGTGAGAGAAGCAGTTCCAGCTGTTGGTTACAATTAAGATTTCATTTCATCGATGGTTTGGTTATCTGTGCAACCGTGCCCGTGTGTCATTCAAGACAGTGTATGTATATTTTACAGTTCAGCTAAAAAAGAATTCTTACTACTTTATTGAAGACTGACAATGTAATAGTTAACAGTAATATGTCTGGGCCTATTAACTTTGACATTTTGAATTTGAAATAAAGCTGCCAACTTGTAGGTTTGTAGTGGGATTCAGCTTATATTTGTGTGTAAGAGGTTCCAGTCCTGATGCTAAGCTGCACTGTTATTAATAAAGCCTTCATGCTGCGCCAGTAGGTATCATCAGTAGCAGAGGAGACATCCCGTATTCTTGATTATACTGAGCTCTAGTGTGGATTGTGTTGCACTGTGGGCTGTGTTAGATTTTACTCACCGATGTAGCTCTGTTTGTTAGCTGTGCCTTCAAGGTCTTCATTCCCCAAGTGGCTGGGGAAGACACTGTGAGAGTGAGATCTCAGGATAGCTATCATCTTTTGACATTCCAAGATGGAGAGATTTTAAATTGCTCTTAAGAAATCAAACTATTCTCTGCTTTGTTTTTTTTAAAAATTTTATTTATCTATCTGTCTTTTGAGGAAGATTAGTCCTGAGCTAACATCTGCTGGCAATCCTCCTCTTTTTGCTTGAGGAAGATTGGCCCTGAGCTAACATCTGTGCCAATCTTTCTCTACTTTATGTGGGACGCCGCCTTAGCATGGCCTGATGAGTGGTGCCATTTCCGTGCCCAGAATCCGAACTGGTGAACCCCGGGCCGCCAAAGTGGAGTGTGCAAACCTAACTGCTGTGCTACCGGGCTCGCCCCTACTTTGGACATTTCTTCAGAGCACAGAAATAATTTCTAAGTGAAATTACAAGTGCTTTTAAACGTTAGATTATATCTAAATTAACATTTGAAATTTTTTAAAAATTACAGTTTGTGGCTATGTAATCTTCCGATGTGCAAATTCTCAGAAAAATGCGTTCCGGAAAAATCCCACTGATCCAAAGCTTGCACGTAAGTATTGGTTCATATTTATATTATTTACATTACATGAAGATTTTCTGTCTGTCTAGAGGTCATTAAAAATGTGTTTTTATTTTTACCTAGATTTGAAAACCATTCATACTTCCACGGGTAAGAGTCTGCTCGTCTCGGGATGGTGGGGCTTTGTCCGCCACCCCAATTACCTGGGCGATCTTGTCATGGCGCTGGCCTGGTCCCTGCCATGCGGTAAGCATTTAAGGGGAGTGCTAGTTTGGCTCTGTCTCTGGCCCCCAGGTTGTATGCATCCTTTGCGGGGACAGCGTGGCCGAGTCAGTGTGGGCCTGGGACTTACCCGTTAAGAGGCCGGCCTGCCCGTAGCAGGAGCTGCCCCCGCCCTGGACGCCGCTCTCGCACAGGCAGCGTCCATCATCCAGCTTCGCAGGGGAGCTAGGAACTCATAGAGCCTCAACTTGTACTCGAAACTTCTAAAAGCAAAGTTTTAGTTTTAAACTGTGCCTGATAGCTTTTCTTCTAAGCACTGTAGATGGAAATTAATTTACCTTTTGATTCGGGACTCAGAGTACATAAATTCTGAAACACTTCAATTCTTAGGAAGAAGACCAGATGGTTCTATTTTGTGTGGAAGGAGCGTGGTGTGGCCCAGCCGGCAGTGGCAATGGTGGTGGTTCTTCACTGATGGCCTAAGGGGGGAAAGGGAGAGATTTGCCTTAAATATGAGGGCAGATGTTCTGATGATGATGAATTGTCAGAATGGATTAACTGCTCTTCTCTGAGTAGCTTTTAATTCAAATACTACCTTCTGCTACATACAGATAGGATTTTATGAAGCAGTTTAGTTGATTTCTCCATTATTGGGAAAAATGAAGTAATCTTATGGGTCATTTTTGGAGGATTTGGGGAAAGGCAGGGAAAACTTAATATTGTATAGTGGTAAAAGTGCCTAATGCAGTTTACTCTTGTGGTCCCCAGGCTTTAATCACATTCTGCCCTATTTCTATGTGATCTACTTCACCTTGCTGCTGATCCACCGAGAGGCCCGAGACGAGCACCAGTGCAGGAAGAAGTACGGGCTGGCCTGGGAGAAGTACTGCCGGCGCGTGCCCTACCGCATCTTTCCGTACATTTACTAGCTCCGCTCCAGCCCGGCGTCTAACTGCTCCTGCACTTCTGGCTTCCATTTGCAAAAACAAGGAAAAAAAATCCCAAACGAGCCTTCTGTTGTTGCACTGACAGGATCTTTAAGTTTCCTTTTCTTTTTGAATTAGGACTGTAGAACCACATAGTCAGTCTTTTAGTAAAGCCATGTTTATTTTTATTAAATCATAGCAATTAACATGAAAAATATAAAGAAGTTAGAATTTGTGTTCTAATAGGAAGTTTTCAGACCTTTAAAATCTGCAAACAGAAAACAGTCTTATAAATGCACTGAAAAGAATACTATTGTTGTTTATGGTTTTTGATTACTTTTCCAATTTTGATTTTTTTGTTTTCTCAGTTGGCTTTTACATTTAAAGTACATTTGTTTTATTGCAGTAAGAGAATAGAATTTTCATTTGTTTCCCCTTAAATTACTTACTAATGATGTGATTTGAAAGTAAAAACTGGTCCTGCATTAAATGCTCTGTGTGAAGGGGAGGATGAAGGATTCTTAGCAGACACTGTGGAGGGGAGACCACTAGCAGTCGTTTGTTTAACTTCAGCTTCTAAATCTATGTTTGAAACTGTAAATACGTAGCTTTTATGTAATATATGGTGACTTCAGATTTTTCTGTACAGTATTTTGAATGTGAAATAATTGTCAGGACTAAGTATCTTTTTAACAAAAACATTTGCAGTATTTTAAATTAAGTTTTGTAAAGTAATACATGTGAATTACAAATTTTGAAACAATTAGAATTCACTTAATATTGTATAAAAGATGCTTTTAAAACATAGGAAGGGTGTTTTTTAATCCAAAGTGTGTGAATTTGGCTTTGCTACCTCAATTGCAGGTGTTTGTTTGCCTTTTATAAACTGTTGCAAATAGAAAAAATAGAATAAATATATATTTTTGGAGTAACATCTTTATTTAAACATTTTTACACAGACTGATGTTTGAAAATTTGCCATTTCAGGCTAATATTTTTGTATGTTTTTGACTTTTTTAATTAACCTGTGTTTTTGCTACTGTTTAGCTCATGCAGTTTATACCGTGTTTTGTATATGCTTTATACTTGCAAAACTCTCTTCCCTTTGAACGAGTGTGTTGTTCATCTTTAGAAGTCTGTTCATCCAAAAACAATTTAAGGGAATAGCTTAAAATCATTTTTCTCTTTTAGTTTAGTTGATGTGCATAAGGTAGCTGTAGCTGTTAAATTCTACTTAGGTTGATAGTCTCATTATTACTTGTCCTATGATGGAACAGTGGCAAATTCACTTTGTATTCAAAGTTGAATTGTGTGTGGGTTTTCAATGACACATTTTGTGCATGAGCCATGGAGATGCGCAGTGTTCATTCGCTGTGCTGCAATTTGAAGTGTCTGTAGCGTCACGTGTGTGCTCTGATCATGAACTTGGTTTACTGTAGCATTCTGTATCTGGAACCTTGGAATGTGGTTTTGGTGAAACTGTGTTTTATCAGTTCTGATGTACAGAAGCAGTGTTTTTATGATGCTTTTCTCCTGCCATATTCTGTACTAGATTCAGCAAGGAAGCTTTGGGGAGGAAGAAGGACACTGAATTCTTTCCTAGTAATGCAAAAAGAGCCTGTTAGCAGCACAGGTCTGCAATTTCTGGATATCAGCTGTCATTTGTTTTTAATTTCGTTTTTGTCATGTTTATGTGACAAGTTTTATAATGAAGTTTTGGGTTGGAAATAAAGTTGAAAATAAAAAGATGGTGCCTGGATCACTTTGGAGCCTCATTCTTTTTTTCGCCTGTAACTCTGGGATAACTGGGGCCAAAACAGGAGGCCTTAGATGACCACCCTCACCCAACACTTGGTTTTCTCTTAGGATCATTTGTTTGGGATCCTCCTGGACACAGGGAATCCGAGGGCGAACCCGGAGCCTGCCAACCGCTGCTTGAGTCGAGGCTCTCGGTAGTCAGAGCTGGAACGGGTGAGTTGAGGGTCCAAATCACAGATAATGGCTGTGTATTTAACATTTGATGTTTGAGAAAATAGAGAAATGATCAGAACTATCGTAGATTCAGTAAGACTTTCAGATGGATTTGTATTAATCACAAAAGCATCTGTACATTTGACAGTATGTGTGACAGCACTTGTGTGTCAGCGAGATGAGGTCGGACACTCATGTCTGCATCGCTTCCCAGAGTGACCAGCAGCGCAGGGTGGGTGTGTCAGAATATGCCCCGCCACAAGCAGGTTAAAATATCACATCGTGTGATTCTTAGCTGGATTTTTACTTTTGTACTGTTGGGAGGAAAGGCTTGGTGTGCTGGCATTCTCCATAATCATGGACTGTTGTAGTAAATCATGGGGAAACCTAAAACTGTTAGCAAATGAATTGGAACAAATAGGATCCCACCTTGTGTCTTTTGTTAAAATCCTGTACTTTATCATGTTCTTACTGATTCCTCAATGACAGGGACGAGGTCTTTATAATTCTTTTCTATAGTGCAGTGTGCAATTAGGCTCTTAGTGTATGTGGTTTTTTTTATGATGTTACTTTTAGACAGTACAATTTCTTAGACATAAAATTAAGTAGATGTTGGGGCCTGCCTGGGGGCATTGTGGTTAAGTTCACATACTCTGCTTCAGCAGCCCAGGGTTTGCAGGTTCAGATCCCTAGTGTGGACCTGCACACCACTCAAGCCATGCTGTGGTGGTGTCCCATATATAAAATAGAGGAGGACTGGCACAGATGTTAGCTCAGGGCCAGTCTTCCTCAGCAAAAAGAGGAAGATTGGCAACGGATGTTAGCTCAGGGCCAGTCTTCCTCACACACACACAAAAGTCCATGTTAATATTTTGTTCATGGCTGTTATACGATCTAGTTCTGGGTATGAGCCCCCCACCCCCCAGAGAGGATGGAGTGTTGATTTTCATTGGTGGACACATGGGATGTGTTTTCTGCCAGTGGGCCCATTGCCAAGATAAAGTGACAATGACTGTGGCTTTGAATCCTAGTTCCGCTCCCTCTCAGCGATGTGAGCTTGGGCAGGTAACTTGGTCTCTCGGAGCACCAGTTTCCTCCTGTATAACGTCTGGCTGATAGACCACGTAGTACATAGATGGTTTGAGGATGTTACGGGAGTTCTTAGTGCTCAACATAGTGCTCAGTAGTGAAAATCCTCCCTACAGAAACATTTTGATATTAATCCAGTTTGCTGAGTTCTCAGGATTGGTTGTTAGGTGGGAAGAGAAGTTCTTGTGAAGTCAGCAAGACTGCGTTTCTCTAAGGGGAGAGGACCCTCAGCTGTCTCAGAAGTCTCCAGTCAGGCCGGCTGTGTCATGTTCTCTGTTTGCTCAGAGCAGCTGGAGAAAGTTCCGAAGACCTGCTCTTCACGTGTGTATTTGATGGGTGTGACTGCAGAAGTCAGTGATTGGGGTCAGAAAGTTCATAAAAACATGGCCTGCACCTGGCCAGGCGCAGTGGTTTCACTGCTGTGTGTGTCCCAGGACAGCGGTCACCTGAGCTGGGGCCCAGCGCCAGACACTGATCAGAATAAAAAGCAGCCGGAAGGTTCTGTGCGCGTGGCAGTGTGCACGGACAGGTGGAAGAAGGAGACTGCACCTGTCAGATCTGGCTGGACACACACATGTTTTTATGAAGGGTGTGGACTACACGTGAATGTCTTGAAAGGTAAATCTGATTAGAGTCAAAAATTAAATGGTTTGGGCTGGAAGTTTATTTTTCGTTCTCCTCACACAGCAGTGCGACCTGCATTGTGATCCAGTAACTAGGAGGTTTCCTTGTGGATAAGTACACTGATGTGAAAAAGTTTGAGGGTGAGCCAGTAGTTGTCAAAATTCTTGACCTCTCAGGTGTCTGATAAACTGGACATTCAAAAGTATAGAGTTCTGAGTCAGTCTGGTCAGAAGCATCTGGTCGTTCAGTAGAAATCTTAAAAAGAAAAATCCAATAGTCAAATTGCATAGTTCAAACCAGTACCTCACATTTTCTATATGCTAGATTTGGGGGATTTGTTACGAATTAAATACATTTAAGGTTAGGTGGTTATGTAACTGCATATGGAAATTATGCCTGGAGAATTTTAATGAGTAATTATCAAGGCTTTATAGTACATACTCTTGAGAAACAACATTGGATGCAGGTATAGCATATTTTTAGACTTTAGCAACATTTTGGGCTATTTTCACTGTTGTTTGCTGTCTGAAGTATATGAGAAAATTTCCATGGTGAAATCACAGGGAATGGGGACTAGAAGAATGGTTCATGTCACCGAGGGAAAGCTTGGAGGTGTAAGATGTCGTGATAAACATTTGGGTGGTTACCTTTGTTGGCAAGAAGTATATTTCAGGAAAATCACAGCACATCTCATGGGGCAGCGATTCTTCTAGTATTTTTTCTTCATGATTCCACCTCGCCCCCTCGATGAATAAACCAAAAACACGAACTCCAGTGTCAGGGGGGTCTGTGCCCTAAAGTCAAGGAAAGGCAGTGTCAGTGGGTTCCTGGGCAGGATGCTCCATCTGGAGCTCAGGCCCGGAGGGGGTGCTCCCCAAGGTCTAAGGCGAGAACTTTGTCCTGCAGCTTGTAGGCTTTGATGATGAGCCTGGAATGGAAGCACTTCCAACACCTCAAAACTCCAAATTTCTACCAGTATATTCCTTAGCCCAGAAGAGAGCAAGAATAATCACAAAAGGAGTCAAAATACACTGCGCTCAGATTTTGTCACCTGCTTCTACCATTGTGGCTACAACTATACATGTAGGCTCTGGAAATTTAAAAAGTCTAAGAAGGGTTCCATATCATGTCTTTGAATGATACGAAAAAGGCTAAGTGAATTTCTGATAAGTTTTGTGAAGTAGAAAATGTAGTTGCCAGCAGTTCCCTCTCCGGTGACTCCAGCTGTGCCTGGGGTGGGCTTGGAAAGCAGTGTGCAGCCCCGCACGTATGTGGAGGGCTGGGTGGCCCTGCACGAGGCCCCCAGGAGGGCTCTGGCTTCTCTGACTGGGCAGGTCCCTGGGAGAAGGATGGGCACAGCTGTCTGAGCCCACCCTCCAGGCAGCCTGGTCCTTGGGGCCCTGGGCTAGCGCGTTTGCCCGTAAGCTGCAACGTGGAACGGCTGAGCTGCAGTGTGGAGCAGCAGAGCTGTGCTCACCAACACTTGCTGAGCTCTGCACTCTGGGAACTTGTCTGTACCTGGAGGTGCAACCTGAACTCATATAAAGCACCTGGTATTTTGACTTATTCTTATAAGAATAAATGAGACTGACTCAGTCTTATAAAAGACTGACTGGGATTGCTTTGTATAATAACTCTTGCTTCTCTTTGACTTTTATGTAAATCCAAAGTTCCATATGCTGCATTTGCTCTGGGATTGTCCTTTCATGTAAGTCTTGGAAGAAGTCAATCTAAGGCATTTGACAATGTGGCTTCCATTTATACTTGACTACAGTGTACAGCGGTCTTTCCTCCCAAAACTCACATTTTAGGTAATTCGTAAACAGCTCATCTTGGAGACATTTAACTCTCCAAAGAGCCACTCAGAATAAATGTAAGGACTCTTACTTCACTTAACCTGAAGCAGATCCTTGGTATACAGCAGAATAACCGAGAACATCTGATGGGAGGTTGAAGACAAAAGTCAAAGCTGGGAGGTCAGTACATACCCCCTTCTCTTCCCCTGTGCAGCCTGGGAAAAGGCCCCAGCGAACACCTGCTTCTCTGTAGCCTCTGCCGGGCCAACAGGCCGTGTCGGAAGAGGTTACAATGGGCCGTAGAGTCAACTTCACTTGGGTCAAAGCTTATGATCTGAGCTCTGTGATCTGGAGAAGGCCCTTCCCCCTCTTTGAACTTTAGTTTCCTGAGCTATAAAATGAGGGTAATTTTTGAGGATTAAATCATGCAGATAAAGAGCTTAGCATAGTGTCTGGCACACAGTAGGTGCTCAGAAATGTTGACCAATAAGCATCAGGGCCGTGATTACTGAGAGACTGATTTTCTGGAGGGCAAGAGCCTGATTCTGTTTGTCTCTGAACTTCCAACACCCAGCACGGTTCTGGACACACATAGATTTTTTCTGGTGTACAAGACAATGACTGAATATATGTATATATTGTAAAATCATCCCCACAACAAGTATAGCTAACATTCGTCACCATACATAGTTACAATTTCTTTTCTTATGATGAGAACTTTTAAGATCTACTCTCTTAGCAACTTTCAACTATAGAACACAGTATTATTAACAATAGTCACCATGCTGTACATTACATCCCCAGGGCTTTTATAACTGCAAGTTGGGGCCTTTTGACCCCCTTCACCCATTTTGCTCACCCTCTACCTCCTGCTTCTGGCGACCACCAATCTGGGCTCTGTATCTATGAGGTTTTGTTTTGTTTTGTTTTTTAGATTCCACTTATAAGTGAGATCATGCAGTATTTGTCTTTCTCTGACTTATTTCACTTAGCATAATGCCCTCAAGTTCCATCCTTGTTGTCACAAATGGCAGCATTTTCTCCTTTTTTATGGCTGGATAATATTCCATTATATATTAGAAAGTAGATACTAAGAGTTCTCATCACAAGGCAAAAAACTTTTTTTTTCTTTATTTCTATATGAGATGATGGATATTAACCAAAATTATTGTGGTAATCATTTCACAATATATGTGAGCCAAATTATTATGCTGTACACCTTAAACTTATACAGTGCTTTATGTCAGTTATATCTCAATAAAACTGGAAACAATATTCCATTGTGTGTGTGTATATAAATATATAAATATATATACCCCCCCCCCCCACATCTTCATCCATTCATCCATCGATGGGCACTTGGGTTGCTTCCATGTCTTGGCTACTGTGAATAATGCTGCAGTGAACATGAGGGTGCAGGTACCTTTTTGGGTTACTGTTTTCTTCAGATAAATACCCAGAAGTGGGATTCCTGGATCATACAGTAGTTCTATTTTTAATTTTTTGAGGAACCTTTATATTGTTTTCCATAGTGGCTGCACCAACTTACACTCCCACCAACAGTGTGTACAAAGGTTCCCTTTCTCCACTTCCTCCCCAACACTTATTTCATGTCTTTTTGATAATAGCCATTCTAACCGTGATATCTCACTGTGGTTTTGATTTGCATTTCCCTAATAATTAGTGATGTGGAGCATCTTTTCATGTACCTGTTGGCCATCTGTATGTATTCTTTCAAAAAATGTCTATTTAGATCCTCTGCCTTTGTGTGTGTGTGTGTGTGTGTGTGTGTGTGTGTGAGGAAGATTGGCCCTGAGCTAACATCTGTTGTCAATCTTCCTCTTTTTGCTTGAGGAAGATTGTCACTGAGCTAACATCTGTGCCAGTCTTCCTCTATTTTGTGTGTAGGATGCTGCTGCAGTGTGGCTTGATGAGCAGTGTGTAGGTCCACACCCAGGATCTGACCCTGCGAACCCTGGGCTGCGGAAGCACAGTGTGTGAACTTAACCGCTACACCACCGGGCCAGCCTCCTCTGCCCATTTTTCAATCAGATTGTTTGTTTTTTTTTGCTATTGAGTTGTATGAGTCAAACACATATTTTTAAGTGAATAAATTAATAAACAAATTGAATAAATTTCAAGTTTAAAACACACCTGAAATTTAAGTTTCTTCCACTTCAGCATCCTTGCCAAATCATCACTTAATTTCTCCTAAACACCCAGTGACAGGGAATTCCCCATCCACAAAAGGACATTCCATCATCACTGGCGATTTAGCCCAAGTGAGTGCCCTCTCTGCTGAATGAGTCTTTCCCTTGGAGCTCCCACTCCTTGGAGTTGTACTTCTAGTAGAGTTAGAGTCTGGTTCTTCATGTGCCCCGTCTTGAAATACTTCTTTTCTCCTCAGAGTCATCAATAGAATAAATTTCCCCAGTTCCATCCTTCTCCCAATATGGTTTCCGACCCTCAGTGATCTGGATGTTCTCTGAGTCATCTCCAAGTGCAGTCTGATGAGTGCTGAGCAGAGGACCAGCACGGACCGAGAGGCCAGACCATGCATGAGTGCTGGCCTCCTCCCCCAGATCCCAGGAGACAGAATGGGCATTTTAAAAAGAATAATTCATAACAGCACTGGAAAACAGGAAGTATTCCCCAGGGATCAGAAATTATGAGACTCCCTAAAAGATGGGAGACAGATTGATTAAGGAAACCACAGTCAATAATATGCACGGTAAAAAGCAAAACAACAACAAACTGCACACACAACAACAAAAAGCCCACAGGCTAATCTCATGTACGTATATTGATGGAAAAATCTAAAATAAGATATTATAATTAATATGATTCTACCTTAGGAAATCCTTTAATATAATTAATCATATTGATAAAGGTGAAAAATCACGATTCTCTCCACAGATGTTGAAAAGATCTTTCATCACATTTAGCTTCCATTTTACATTTAAGAAATATTAATAAAGTAAGAATATACCTTATAACAAAATAAACTCCAGACAGATCTATCTGTTCAATCCACCATATTAAGATGACAAAGGATAAAAACTATCTCATTATAACAATAGGTGCAGAAAAAGCATTTAATATACTCAATACCTATTTATGATAAAAAAAAAAACCTCAGCAAACTTGAAATAGGAGGAAATTTTCTTCATCTACAAAAAACCTATAACTGCCAGAACATGATGAAATAGTAAACACTGTTCTCTGAGTTTTAGGAAGAAGACAAAGATTACTATTATCAACTCTTCCACTGAACATTGTACCGGAAATAAATTAATGTTCTAAATAATAAAACTAAATAAATGTTGAGTTAAATTTATGCTATAGAAATTTTAAAAGATCTAAATAAATATTCATGATTGAAAGTCTCAATATTGTTAAGAAGTCAATTTTCCAAAAATTAAGACAACTTTAAAGAAAAACAGCAAAGTTGAAGGACTTTATACTACCAGATAATGATTATTATAC
This sequence comes from Equus quagga, assembly GCF_021613505.1. Taxonomy (NCBI): domain Eukaryota; kingdom Metazoa; phylum Chordata; class Mammalia; order Perissodactyla; family Equidae; genus Equus; species Equus quagga. The sequence goes on from NC_060278.1 coordinate 40,395,585, forward strand.
ACTACAGTAATTAAAAGAGTGTGGTGCTGGCACAAAGATAGACAAATAAATCAATGAAACAAAACTGAGATTCTAGAAACAGGCCCAGCATGTACAATTACTTGATTGATGACAGAGGTGAAGTAGGATGAGGATGGCCATTCAATAAAAAAGAAATGGTGCTAAGTCAGCTGGATACTCATACGGAAAAAAACAACCTTTGACCCAACCTCACTGCACTCAAACTCAATTCTATGTGGATCATAGACCTAACTGTGAAAGGCAAAGCAATATAGCTTCTGGAAGATAACGTAAGAGAATATTTTCATGACCTTGGGATAGGCAAAGATTTCTTTAAAAGAACACAAAAAATCACTAACACCAGAAGAAAAGATGGATTCACTGAATTTCATTAAAACAAAGAAAAGAGTCACCATTAAGAAAGTAAAAAGGAAAGCCATATACTGGGAGAAGATACCTCCAGTATACATATCAATATCTGACAAAGGACTTATATCCAGAATATGTAAAGAACTCCTACAGATCAATAAGAAAAAAACAGCCTAATGAAAAAAGTGGGCAAAAGACTCAAACAGGAATTTCACAACAGAGGATGTTCAGATGTCAATAAGCATATTAAATGGTGCTTGACTTCATTAGTCATCAAAGAAATGCAAATTAAAACCATAAAGAGATACCAATATATACCCATCAGAATGACTAAAATTAAAAAACTAATGATACCAAAGTGCTGGCAAGATGTGGAACAATCATACATGACTGGTGGGTCTGTAGATTGGTATGACCACTTTGGAAAACTATTTGGCAGTATTTACGCCAAAGCTAATCATAGAACTATCCATTAAATTCCCCCCATTAAACTCCCAGGTATATAGCCAAGAGAAATGAGTATTTATGTCCATCAAAAGACATATACAATAATATTAAAGTAGTTGTAATAATAACAGTGCCAAATAGAAAACAACCCAAATGTCCATCTGTTGGAGTATAGATAAGATAAACTATGGTATATTAATACAACAGTGTACTACAGAGCAACCAAAAAGCACAATTACTATATACAAAATAGGGATGAATCTCACAGATTTAGTGTTAAGCAAAAAAAGCCAGATCCAAAATAGTATATCCTGAATAATCTCTTCATAGGAAGTTCAAGATAGGAAAAGCAGTCGAGGATGATAAAAGCCAGAATAGTGGTTACCCTTGAGGGGGCGTTAACTAGGAGGGCACATGAGGGAGCCTTCTGGGGTGCTGACAACAGTTGTTTAGGGCTTGATCTGAGTGGTTGAGTGGAGTACTTAAGATTTGTGTCCTTTATTCCATGTATGTTATACCTCAGTGGAAGTAAACAAAAAGAAGCTAGTAAGAGAGTAATAAAATAAACCCAAAGAAAGCAGAAGGAAGGAACTAAAAAGGTAAACAGAAATTAAAGAAAGGAAAGCAAGCAGACAGAAAACACCATTAGAGTTAATTAATAAAGGCAAAATTTGGTGTATTTGAAAAAGTAAATGTAATAGACAAACTTAGCCAGTTTAAATTAGAAAAAAAATTAGAAATGAATAAAAGGATGTGTAATACAGACTTTGGCTGGCCTTTGTCCCTGGTTCCTGGGAAGTGACCTCTAAACCCTTGGAATTTGTTATTGGTGGTGGGCTCTTGGGACCACCCCTGAAGGTTTATGCTAACGAGGTGACTCATGGTGGTGTCCAGATAGTTTATGCTAATGAGACGACTCAGGATAGGGGCTGCCTATGCCCGAAAGAGCAAGCATTAGATCAGAGGGTTGGGACAGTGAGCCAAGTGATATCAGCCTAAGCTCTGGGGATGGGAGAAGACTGGAGATTGTTCACCCATGTGGGTGATGATTCAATCAAACACGGCTATGCAATGAAACCCCAATCAAAAACTGAACACTGAAGCTTGGGTGAGCTTCCTGGGTTGGCAATACGTCATACACACATTGCTACACATCCTCGCCAGCAGGGTAACACATCCCTGAGGACACAGATGCTTTGTGCTTGGAGCCCTCCCAGTGCTAGACTCTGCCCTGTGTATCTCTTCCTTTGGCTGGTTCTGATTTGTATCCTTTTGCTATAATAAAACTCTAATTGTAACTACAGTGCTTTCCTGAAGTTCTCTGAGTCTTTCTAGCAAATTATTAAACCTGAGGGAGGTTTTGGGAGACCCCCAAACTTGCAGGTAGTGTCAGAACTGTGCCCTTAGCCTCAAGTTTGGCTAACCCCAGGTAGAGGGCTAACTACAAAGAGTAAGCTGTAGGGCTTTAAAAGTCCTATTCACAATAGTAACATTTATAAAACACTTAGAAAAACAATCTAACAATGACTTTCTAAGACCACCGTGAAGAAAACAAAACTTACTCAAGGACATACATGACCTGAATAAATGGAAAGATGAACCATGTTTCTATACGGAAAAACTCAATATTAAAAAGATAGCAACTCTTCCCCCACATTTATACGTAAATGTACTGCAAACTGATCAAAATCCCAACAGTTGTTTAAAAAAATGAAATGTGATAGGCATATTCTCAAATTCATCTAGAAGAGAAAGTGTGCAAAAGTCAAGATAGTTTTTAAAAGGAACAATGAGTTTATGGATTGGAAGACAACACTGATATCAATACTGCCTAAAGATCTACAGATTCAATGCAATACCTATCAAAATCCCAATGACATGTTTTGTAGAAATCTATCCTAAAATTTATATGGAATCTCAAGGACAACTGAATAAACAAAACAATCTCGAAGAACAAAGTTTGAGGTCTTACACTTCCTGATTTCAAAGCTTATTACAAATTTGTTTTGTTAATCAAAACAGTGTGTATTTGGCATAAAGACAGACATATAGAATAATGGAACAGAACAGAGAGCCCAGAAATAAACACACATATATGCTTAAATGATTTACAAGGGTGCCAAGATATTCAATGGGGAAAGAACAGTCTCTTCAACAAATGGTGTTGGAGAAATTGGATATCAACATACAACATGGACCATTACTTTACACTGTATACAAAAATTAACCCCAAATGGATCAAAGACCTACACTGAAGAGCTAAACTATAAAACTCAGAAGAAAACACAGGGGAAAAGCTTTATGACATTGGATGTGTTAATGATTTCCTGGATATGACACCAAATGCACAGACAACGAAAGAAAAAATAGGTAAATTGGGATACATCAAAAACTTTTGGACATCAAAGGATACTATCAACAGAATGAAGAGGCAACACACCAGTTGGGAGAAACTATTTGCAAATAATACATCTGATAAGGGATTAACATCCAGAATACATAAGGAACTCCTGCAATTCAACAACAACAAAATCCTGTTTAGGAAATGCGTAAAGGACTTGAACAGACATTGATCCAAAGTAGATATACAAATGGCCAATAAGCACATGAAAAGGTGTTCAATATCAATAGCCATTAGAGAAATGTAAATCAAAACCACAGTAAGATACCACTTCACATCCATTGAGATGGCTACTATCAAAAACCAGAAAAATAAACAAGTATTGGTGAGGATGTGGAGAAATCAGAACCCTTGTGCACTGTTGATGGGAATTAAAATGGTGCAGGCACTATGGAAAATAGAATGGCATTTCTTTAACAAATTTAACAGAATTGCCATATGATCCAAGAATTTCACTCCTAGATATATAACCAAAAGAAGTGAAAGCAGGGACTCAAACAGATATTTGTACAGCCATGTTCATAGCAGCACTGTTCACAATTGCCAAAAGATGGAAACAGCACAAGTGTCCACTGACATGAATGGATGAACACAATGTGGTGTTACAGACTGAATGTTTGTGTCACCAGCCAAAGTCGTATGTTGAAGTCCTATCACCCAGTGTGGCTGTATACAGAGATGGGGCCTCTAATGAACTAATTAAGGTTAAATGAAGTCATATGGGTGGGGTCCTGATCTGATAGGACAACGTCCTCACAAGAGGAGGCCTGAGAGCTCTCTCTCTCCATGCACACGGAGGAAAGGCCAGTGAGGAGAGAGCAGAAGGTGGCTGCCTGGAAGCAGGAAGAGTGCTCTCAGCTGGCGCCCTCATCTCAGATTTCCATCCTCCAGAATTATTAGAAAATAAATTTCTGCCGTTTAGGCCATCCCGTTGGTGGTGTTTTGTTATGGCAGCCTGAGCTGAGACGTGGTATATACAGACAATGAAATATTATTCAGTCTTAAAAACGAAGGAAATCCTGTCGCATGCTACCCCATAGAAGAACCCTGGAGAAATCATGCTATGTTAAATACGCCAGTCACAAAAGGACAAATACTATGATTCCATTCACGTCAGGTTCCTATAGTAGTGAGGTTCATAGAGATGAATAGTAGAGCGCTGGTTGGGATGGCTGGAATGGGGAGTAAGTGTTTAATGGGCACAGAGTTTCAGTTTGGGAAGATGAAAGAGTTCTGGAGACGGATGATGGTGATGGTTGCACAACACTGTGAATGTGCTTAATGTCACTGAACTATACACTTAAAAATAGTTCAAATGGTAAATTTTATGTTATGTATATTTTGCCATAATAAAAAATGGAAAAAAGTAATAAAACAAAAAGTTGATTTAAAAAAAAGGAAAAATGAGGACTGACTTGCTCTACCAAGTGTCCACACATAACTTTAAAACCTCTTGACCTGTGGGGCGCTGGTCCTGGAGTAGAAAAATAGATTCCTAGAACAGATTGGAATGTAGTGAACAACGGCGGCCCTTCAAATCAGGGGGCAATGGGGGGAGAGTGACAGCCCTGGGGTGTGCCCCCACCGCAGCTGCCTCCTCAGGTCATTCTCGGCGCCTTTGCTGAGGGCCCCGAGGGTCACTGCAGGCTTGTGGCGGGGTGGGTTCTGCTGGGAACCTGGCTGAGCTCTGGAATGAGCGCGTCCCTGGTGGCAGGCAGCCGAGCTGTGAGCAGCCATGAGGAGGTGTGCCCCACTGATTTGAAATATCACCTTTAATCCTGATCTCAGCAGCATTCAGTCTTCATTTATAACGGGGGATAGTTATAAAGTTCATTTATTGTATTTATTTAAATCTTTTATTCCTTGAATTTATTTATAATTCTATCTGCTACAGAAAGAGTGGGAGAGATGAAGTTTGGTGGCATTTGGACTTGAAGGGGGACTGTGCCTTCTCTATGCTGCCTGTCTGGTCCCTGGCACGTGGCAAGTGCTGAACAAGTTTGTTGAAGGAATGACTGACTGACAGAGGGAAAGAATGAATGATGGCTCTTTCCAAGCTTGTAAGTGCTCCAGTACCTTAAAGGCTCTCCTGACTATGCTGAGCTTCTTCTGGACGCTGGTGGAGAACTCCTCATCTTCCACGTCAGTGGCGTCAGAGCTCACATGGTGGGTAAAGCCGAGGGCGTCTATCGAGATTCCTTGGGACCTTCCATGGTCTTGAAGCACAGCAGCGAGGAAGGCTTTGGAGAAAACACACACCGACAAGTTCCTAGTGATCTCAGGGATTCAGGGCTGTGCACTTCCCAAAGTTTCTTGGGGTTAGCAACATGGATGTCTCACGGGGAGGGAAGAGTGGAGAAGAAAGGGAGTCAGGAAACGCAAGAGCTGGGCGGTAGGAGAGCGGAGATCCAGCCGCCTCACTGGGGCCTTGGTGATGTTGCTCTGGCCAGCCGGGTGAACCTCCTGGGGAATGTGGGCTGCTTTTGGAGGTCCATTGCCCCTCCTGTACTCATTCTGGGTGTAGAGGGGCTATAAACTCTGGCACCGTATCTACTTCTGACCCAGTTTTGGCTGATCAGAGTACCTCAGACTCCTGGCAACAAAATGGGTCCCAGGGGCAGTACAAGGCTCAAGTGTGTCAGAGTCTTTCTCAGGAAATGACATGGACATTCGGGAAAGGAAGTCTCTTTTCTCCTCTGGAGTTGTTAAGCTGTTTGTGGCCATTTTTTCCCTTGCTTGCATGGAGAAAGGCCATGTGCAGCAGGAAAAAAAATGAGACCAAGATAGAGTGAAAACAGCTAAGATATGAGGAGGCAGGCTGAGAGTGACACAGAAGACAGTGGACTACCTGGATTCAGCCATGCCTGAACCCGGAACCCCTTGACTTCCTTTCCATTTATATGAGCCTAGAACTTGCCCTATTTTGCTTAAGCAAGTTTGGATTGTGTTCTGTATCTTGATACCAAGATACCTAACACAAATCTTAATTGCTCTTCTTGCCACCAGCTCCTCTTTCCCTTGTGGAATCCATTCTGCATAAATTGTCAGTTTAGTAGCTTCGTCCTACTTCTTGATCATGTAATGCCCCTGCCCAGAATCTACCACACCAGTGCTCACAGACTGAATTTTAGTCTCCTTTCCTGGGCAATTAAAACCCTGCCCTATTGGCATGTCATGCCTACTCTGCTGCTATATGAAATATCCAGAGGACAATGCACCTGACTTGAGGTCTTTGCTCATGCCATCTGCCTTGGATGGTCTTTCCTAGATTTCCCTATAGTTCTTCAAAGCCCGAGGAGCCGGCCCTACAGGCCCACCCAGGCAGAGGTGACCCTGCCCTCCTCTGTGCGCCTCTCAGACAGTTGCAGGCTCCAGGAGACAAGACCTGGGTTTGGCCACCTTTGTGCCTGTGGTAGTAGCCGTCACACTGTGGCCTTGTCTGAGGTGCCCAGTGACTGCTGACCACGGTCTCTGTCTAGCCCAGACATCTCTCCTGAGCTCCAGCCCCGTATAACCAACTGCTTGCCAGACGTGGTGTTTGTATTCTCCGAACAGCTCAAACTTGACAAGACTATCATTTTATTCCTCATCAACGTGCTCCTCTCCCTGTGTTCCCTGTTTCAGTAATGACAGCAGCATCCACCCATCTGTCCAAGCCACGAAGCTGTGAGTCATGTTTACCCCTTCCTCCCTCCCAGCCCATCCCCTCAAACATGGAGTCCAGTTGGTTCTGCTTCCTAACCATCCTTCTAGTCTTCTACCCCACTACCATTGTCCTACTCCAGGTCACACCAGCTCTTGCCTAGAGAACAAAGCAGACTCCAGCCTTGTGCTTTTCCAATCTGCCCCTGCCCTTCTTCTGTGCTGCAGCCATCAGATCATGACGTCCCTTGCCTGAAACATGCCAGTGGTCCCCACTACCGCTGGATGGAGTAGACTCCCTTAGTGCGTTTATCCAGCCCCTGGGAGCCTGCCCATGCCTATCTTCCCAGCTTTACCCTATGCCATCCTCTCTTTGTGAGTCTTTCACTCTGACCATAATGAACATTTGGTTTCTGTAATGTGCTTTTTTCTCTCTCACCTCTGGGCCTTTGAATGGTATTCTCTCTAATAAGGATGCTATTTCCAGGTTAGTGCAGAGGTCAGTTGTAAATTTTCAAGTCAGACAAGCTAAATTCAAATCTTGGTTCAGTCACTTACTAGCTGTGTGACTTTGGGCAGATTACTTAACTTTTCTGTGCCAAGGATTTCCTATTTGAAAATAGGGATAGTAATAGTAAGAAGTCTAAGAGATTGTAGTCCTTAGAACACAGCCTGGCACCCAGTAAGGTCTATGTAAGGGTGTGAATTGTTCTCTTTTTCTGTCCCCCTCTGGATAACACTTACCTGGTAGCATGCTTCAAGACTCATCTTAGAAGTTATTTCCTTGGTGCCCTTCCCTGACCCTTAGTTTAGGTCCCTCTGTTTTATGCTCCAAAAGTATTCATTCATTCATTCTTCAAATATTTATCCAGAGCTTTTGAGGTGCTGAGGGCTCTCAGGTGCTGGACACAACAGGGCGTGGAACCAGCCTGCTCCTGCCCGCACGGAGCTCACAGCCTCGGGCCGCCCTTTACGATTCCTGTTACACCCCCGACTGCACATCGTTGTAACACCTTCTGGTTGGATGTCTGTCTTTCCTGATGGGCATTTGTGCTGAGCAGGTGGGGCCCAGGACCCAGCCAACACTCATTCATTAATTCGTGTTAAATCAATAGATGAATGGAAATGGCTGAAGCGCAGAATAACGCCTTTGGGTAGGTGCCCATCTCCAGGAGTCCCCTCAAAATGTAGTGGCCTTTGGGAGGGAGCTGGTGTTGGCCTTTGACATCACAGAATCAATGGCCTAGAGATGAGCAAGTGAGACACTCGCCACGGTGCAGGCGAGGTCTGACAAGGATGGTCTATTTTGGTGTGTGAGGAGCTAGGGGGAGGGAGGGAGGTGGGTGGGGAGGGAGAAGAGAGACCGTTCTGGTGCATGTGAGAGCCCTGGTACCTGTAGGGGTGCAGGGGCTGTCTTTTGGGCCTCTCATCCTAAAGGGGAGGGAGAAAGAGAGAGTGGTGGTGGAGGGACTGGGTCCAAACTTACCTGAGCCAGGTGTGGGGCTGGCCCTGCTTCTCATGCTCACCTTGTGGAAAGAAGAAAGCTGGGAGCCAGTATCTTGCAGGAAATCCTTCAAGGAGATCACTCTTCTGATCAGCAGAGTCTTTGCGTTTTTGGCTAGATGATGGAACATGCTGCTTCCAAGTTGAGATAAATTTCATATACCTATTTGGAGGCAGACCACAGGTCGGGGTGGTTAAGGGCATAATAACTGCACGCTCTCCCAAGATCAGAGCAACTTCCTCCAGCCCCTTCTAGGTCCCTCCTTTCCTTTTCATCGCAAGCTCTCCCCACTCAGGACCCTTGTCCTGTGCCTTAATGGAAGCCAGCTATGGCTTTAAACCTCATGAGACCACACAGTGCTGGAAGGCCATGGATTTGGGTAACAAGGGATGTTGTTATTATGGCGGGAGTCCTGGCTGGGCCTTGCAGAGTCTTGTGGTTTGTTTTTGAGTTACTGACCTCTCTAAAGGTATATAGTAACACTCGCTTATAGTGAAATGGCACAAAGGCAGTTGGCACAGACTTTGGAACCAGATTTTCTGGGTTCAAATCTCAATGCTTCCACCTTCTACTTGTGCGAGCTTGGGCAAGTTACTTCCTATCTTTGTGCCTCAGTTTCCCCGTCTCTAGAAGGAGGCTGATGATGAGTGATAGCAGGTACTTCCCATCACAGGTTACTATAGCATTAAGTGAGTGACAGAAACACACTGGGGCACTCAGCAAGTGGCAGCCACCCTCGAGCTTTTCAAATTATTTTGTATTATGTTTTAAACACATTTAAAAATTGCATGTAGCTAATTCTTATTTCTTTTCATATTTCCCCCTGCTAGTTTCATGAGACACAGCGTAGAATAATGGAAAGAGAAATGTACTAGGTTCTGGTTCTGTCTGTCTTTCAGAGTCAAGTGAGCTTGGACGAGATTCTCAGCTTCTAGCTTTCCCTTTCCTCATCCTAAACGGAAGCTAAGAATTCTTCTCTAGCTTAATTCACATGTTGTTGTGAGAACCCAAAGAGGCCAAGCATGCGAGACTACGTTGTAAGTGGTTAGGCTCTAAGAAAAAGTCAGGGAGAAAGGTGAAGCGGCTTTCATCCATACCGATGATGTAGTGCAGTGTAAGCCATTTTGGCCCAGGTGTTGAAGAAATTCAGTCGCTGGATGAGATCATTGACCCAGGAACTCAGGGGCTTGCATGACTTGTAGGCGTGTCTCTGTGGGGATTAGAGACAGGCACATCGCCGTCATTAGATTTGTCTTTAAAGTGTACATTCAATGGTTTTTAGCATATTCATTGAGTTGTACAACTGTCACCAGAATCAAGTTTAGAACATTCTCATCACTTCAAAACAAAACTCGCCACTCCCTTTAGCGTTCACTTCCTAAATCCCTGTCATACTCAGCCCTAGGCAAACTCGAATCTGCTTTCTGTCTTTATGGATTTGCCTATTCTGGATGTTTCATGTAAATGGAATGATATAATACGTGGTCTTTTGTGCCTTCTTTCACTTAGCATAATGTTTTCAAGGTTCATCCATGTTGTTGCACACACCAGTACTTCACTGTTTTTGATGGCCGAATAACATTCCATTGTATAATGTGTTTGTGTATCTATATATTTATATATCTACCACATTCTGTTTGTCCATTCATCAGAAATATTTTAGTTGTTTTCATTTTTTGGCTATTATGAATAATGCAGCTATGAACATTCATGACAAGTTTTTTTGTGGACATATGCTTTGATTTCTCTTGGGTATATACTTGGGAGTGAAACTGCTGGGTCAAACGGTAACTCTATGTTATTTTTTTGAGGAACTTACAGACTGTTCTCCAAAGTGGCTACAGCATTCTGCATTCCTGTAAGTAACATATGAGGGTTCCAATTTCTCCATATCCTTGCAATGTTTGTTATTATCTGTCTTTTTGATTCTATCCATCCTAGTGGGTGTGAAATTGTCTCTCATTGTGGTTTTGATTAGCATATCCCTGGTGACGAATGATGTTGAGCACCTTTTCACATGTCTATATAAGTTTTTAATTTGGTATAGGATTCAGGGTTTTGGGAAGAGCTGGCGCAGACTATAAAGGGAGAATTTAACTTCTGGAGCAAAGGTTTTTGTGTCCAATCTCATGCTTATCTTTTAAACAATCCTTGTTAATTTCCTACTCTGTACTTCCAGAACTTCATGGCTGATTTTATTCATGTTCTAAGAAATTTTGTTTTTACAAATTGATTTTCTGCTTAAGGCCATGATCCAGCAATCATTTCATCTTTTTGTTTTGTTTTTATTTTTTAATTTAAAAATGTCATTCAATTTTGTTCTGCTTATAAAAGCAATATATTCTCATTGTGGAAATATGAAAATATAGAAAAATATAAGGCAGAAATAGAAGTCACTCATAATTCTATCACTCAGAGGAAATCTGTTATTTTTGTATATTTTCCTCCAGTTCTCTCTCTCTCTCTCTATATATATACACACACATACATACACACAGAGTTGGTTCTCCTTATTTGCGGTAGTTATGTTCTGTAAAGTTGTCATGAACACTGCATCAGTGAATACTGAACCATTGTTCCTGCTCATATTTTTGTCAACCAATCAACACATAATCTTGTTTAATGTGTGTTTGTGTTTAAAGACATCTTATCTGTTTATTGTTGATTCATTAACATTGCACTCATGGCCAACAGCTCTGTAGTTCATGAGTGAACAAAGCTTATCCATTTTCTCCATAAGGCACTTCACAGAATTCTTGTGCATAGGAATACTAGACAACATTTCAGCATTATGTTTGGGAGCCATTTTAAACAGTGAAATGACCAAGAAAAAACAGAAAAATGTAAAAAAGCTGGCACTAAATAAACAGTGAAAAGAACACTTGTCTACACTAGGAGGGCTGGAACAAGAGGGCGGAGTGTCACCTGCTTTGATCTCAGCTAGGAATGTGTACAGAGGGGGACTCAAACTTTTCACCACTTGCACATGTGTGCGAATGGCCACAAAAGCACTGTGACTGTAGATTTGGGGTTACAAAAAAATTTTTCAGGTAGGCAAATTCACAAAAATGTAATCCACAAATAATGAGGATTGACTCTGTGTGTGTGTGTGTGTGTGTGTGTGTGTGTGTGTGTGTAGCTTCATTGTTATTTATGAGCATCATCCTCATGATGCTTGTAGCTGTAGCTCATTAACTTTCTCTACTGTATAGTCTATTGGATGAATATACCATATATTTATCCATTCTATTGTGAATGACACAAGTGAGTTGTTTTCAGTACTTTACCATTTTAAACAATGATCTGAATATTTTTATACGTGTCTCTTGATACCCATGTGCAAGGGTTTACATACTTATTATATAGCTGAGATCATACTGTATATGCAATTTGAATGTTTAAAAAGTTCTTTATTCACAAAACCATATAATGAGCATTTCTCCCTCCTCTACTACTGTGGAAGTTATTCGATTTATTTCAGTTGTTTTAGTGGTTACTCTAAAAATTATAGCATGCATACTTAATTTGTCAAAGACTAAAGGTCAATATTAATTTTAACCTCCTCCTTGATAATACAAGACCCAAAGTTTCCATATACTCCCTGACCCTGGCTTAGGTGTTATTGTTGATTGTTTTTATTCTCAGTCTTTCCATTTCAAATTGTTAAACATTCTATCCTTCTTTATCGTGGACATTAGTATTGCTTTATTTTTGTCAGAATTTATTCACTACCTCATTTACCACTTTTTCCCTCTTCATTCCTTCTCTCATTTCAGAGCTTCCATTTCTTATCTTTCCTTCTGCCTGAAGTACATCATTTAGAGTTTCCATTAGCATTTGCTAAGCCTGAATTCTCTGTCTTTTCTCTTTTTGGTCTGTTTTATTTCATCCTCATTTTTGAAACAAAAGTTTTATATATACAGTTTTGGTTTAACAGTTCATTTCTTTAAACATAGTGAAGATACCATTTCCACTCCCTTGAAAGTTACCTTTTTTCCCCCAGCTGCCCTTAAGGTTTTTCTTAGATTTTCTGCAGTTTTATTAAGATGTGTCTATGAGTAAGTTAAAAAATTTTTTTTTATTTTGCTTGGGATTTACTGAATTTCTGACATCTATCAATTCTGGAAAATTCTCAGATCTTATCCCTTTAATTATTACCTCTGCTTTATCCTCTCCTCTCCCTCTGAACTTCAATTAAACTTATGTTGGACCTTCTGACTTTTCCCTCCGTGAATCTTAACAGCTCTTTCTTGAGTTTCCATTCTTTTGTCTCTTTGGGCTACCTTCTGAATACGTTCTTCTGATCTATTCTCTGGTTTACTAATTCTCTTTTCAGCTATGTCCAATCTCTTGCCAAAGCTGTCCACGGAGTTTTAAAATTTATTTAATGTATTTCTCATTTCTGGATTCTTATTCAAATCTGCTCTGTCATTTTTAATAATTTCTTGTTCCCTGAAAAATATGTGGCTTGTTTAAATCTCTTTATTCCTTTAAACATAGTAAGTATTTTGTTGTAATCTATGTCTGATAATTCACATATCTGACATTTTTGGGTCAGTTTGTACTATTGTTATTTCTGCTGCAGTTCTCACTCATGGTGCCTTGTTTTTGTGTATGCTTGGCTATTTTTAACTGATTGCTCATTCTCCTTGCAAAATATTTGTGAGATTCCCTGAGGCTCAGAAGGAAAGTTTCTTCTCCCAGAGAGACTTTGTGATCGCTTTTCCAAGCGTACTTTACACTAAATCTGGGCTGCAAATCCTTTAAAGGGGGACTTTGTAGTTTACCATGGCTCAGGAACAGGTTTTCTTTTCTCCCCTCTTCCCCCTACCTCACATTCTTTTTTGTGCAAAGGCAACTCTCTCTTGCAGACCCCTGGGGGGGGGGGGGTTGAGGCTTACTTCTGGCTCACCTTTCATATGAACTTGTGTATGTGTGTTATTTCTCAGACACCTCTTGGGGTGGGCCTTGGGATTGGCTTTTTCCCCTCCCCCACAAAAAACCCCAAAACTGAACCGCCCTTTTGTTAGGATTAGCAAATACTCTCAGGGAAAAACAATTGGTGTGCTCCCTTTATATTTTCTTGCTTTGAGTTTTGGCCTGTTAATTCTTCACTACATTTCAGCTCTTTGATGCATTTGGTAATATTAAAAGTTTTCAATCAGGCAGTTCTAGTTGCTTTCATGGAGAAGTTGGTCCTATTAAGCTACCTTGCCATTACTGGAAAAAGAAGCTCATACTTTCTTTGGAAACATTTGAAATTTTATACTATTTAAAAATCATGAATATGACAAAAAAATCAAAATAGTACAATCAGATACAATGACACATAAAATGTAACATCAAAGCCTATTTCCCCACAAAGACCCTCAAGTCTCCCTCATAAGGTAACTATTGTTAACAGTTGTTGGTGCGTTTTCTTCCAAAAGTTTAATTTGGATTTCTTGAATCTAAAGAATACAGGTGTTTTTATAAGCACATATATGCATGACAACCACATATGTTTTATATAAGTGTATATATATATGTATATGTATATGTTTTTATCTTTAAAAATGATGTATTTTTCTAAAACTTTAAAAAAAATTTAACATCTTAGAGATCTTTCCATGTCAGCACATACCTCACTATTTAGATATATCATAATTTTCCAACCAGATTCCTATCAATACATATTCAAGCTGTTTTCAGCTTTGTGCAATTATAAACAGTTGTGTGATAAACACCTCTTAGATAAATTTATTTAAGAGGCATTCCCAAATTGCCCCCTAGAGGTTTTATTAATATATTCTCACACCAAAAGTATGTCAGCAAATTTCAATGCTTAGCTAATATTTCATCGTGTGCACACACCATGGTAAACTTATCCTGTCCCGGGAACTGGTACATTTATTTCAATCAAGCAAGTAAATAATAAATAGGAAAGAATAATTGCTTACCTGCCACAATGTAGGCACTCTGGTATTAAGAAAAGAATCATAGATTTCCTCCAATTCTTGGGTGAGGATGATCTCTCCTTTTATAGCAAGCTGAAGATCTTTCAAGGATTTATGTATAACAAACAATAACTTATCAAATCGTTCAATTTCTAGGCTCAAAAAAGTTAGCATGGCACTATGGACAAGGGGATCATAGCCTAGGTTAAAAAAAGAGACAAAATTATTATATCCTTCAGATAAAATGAGGCTTTACATGGAGAAATATAGGCTTTGGAAATTAAAGGAATTTCATGTGTCTAGACCAGGGATCAAAGCGCATTTTCTGCAAAAGGCCAGTTAGTAAATATTTTAGGCTTTGTGGGCCATACTGTCTCTGTCACACCTACCCAGCTCTCCCACTGCAGTGTGAATGCAGCCATAGATAATATGGAAATAAATAAGCATGGCTGTATTCCAATACAGCTTTATTTGTGGGCACTCAAATTTGAATTTCATATAATATTTATGTGTCACAAACTACTATTCTTATTTTGATTTTTTCAACCATTAAAAGAGTAAAAACATTTTAGTTTGCAGGCTGTCCCAAAACAGACAATGGGCTGGATTTGGCCCGCAAGTCCGAGTTTGCCAACCGTTGATCTAAACTCAACAATAGTACTGTTTTGATAGACTACTGCCCAACATTTGGTTCCAAAATAAATCTTTTTTAAAGGGTTAAAATATGAGTGTTGAAAACTTAACTGGACAATTTACCACAGTCCGATACTTCAGCCCCTCAGAGCTGGGCCTGGAACTCTGGACAACCAGGTTTGCTTGTCTCCTCTGGGCCTGCCCTCCCTCCCCTTAGTTCCTCAGGTCAAGACGTCTCCCATCAGAGGGCCCATCTAAACCTCATTGCCCAAAATGCTGTTCCAGAAGGCAGAGAGGCAAAAAGAAAAGAGAACTAGAAGCTCTTTAGAGTCTCTTCTCCTTTATGGTTTGCTACAATTATTATTTCTGCACATTTAGTCTTGGGGCCATGCCCCCACTCCCCCAAGCCCTACAGCATCACTTTCTTCTCTGATCCCCATCTCCCAACTTGGAGACAGAAAGGAGTAGTAGAGATTTAGCTTTTATCTCATCTCAGCCTTTCACCTCTGTGGTACCTCTGTGTGCCAGAGTCCATCCCTGAGGAGGCGGAGGTGAGGGAAAGAAGCTGAGGTCCCATGCTTACCTGTGAGACCTTTATAAAGTGACTCCCATGTGGGGCTTGACATGATGCACTTCAAGGTGCTTGGAGTTCCAGCACATTTTTCTTTCTCCACAGACAGTGGCAGCCGCTTTAGCATGTCAGATAGAATTTTCATCACCAGTTCGTCATTACTCTGCTCACGACTGCAAAAGAAATCAAGAGAAGAATGAGATACAGATCTGTCTAATCCAGGGGGTCCTCTGTTTAGGGCCATCTGGAGGTAAACACAGCTTCACAGAGTCACAAAACCATGATACAGAGACCGTGGAGACTTATAGAGACCAACAAGTTCATTTCATCTTACAGATGAGAAAACTGACCAACCCACTTTAGACATTTGCAAGGAAACAAGTATTTTTAAAGTTTTCTTCATAAAATATTCATCATCAGAAAGCATCTGCACTAAAGCTGGTGCTCCAGCACTCAAGCTGCAGGAGCTCTTTGTGATCCTTTTAAAGTTGAGGACAGCAGGGCTCAGGGTGGTGACAGGCGCTCCCTAAACAGTCAGTGGACAGTAGGGAGTGGCACACTCCTCTTCTGAGTTCCCTCTCTCTGTTACTCTACATACTGGTGGGGACTGGTTTTTCAATAAACGTTCCAGGTTGCACACAGCCAAATGGATGTCATCCTTCAAAGTAAGTGATAATCTGGAAGCTACAGCTATGGATTTAGTTCAGAGCCAGTTTACAACTCACATGAAGTCATATGTTTCCTTGCTTTGTTGTCACACTTCGTTTTCAGTGGAATTCATCCAAGGTGGCTTCAACTGATTCAAAAGATTGAAGGATTCCAAAAGTCAAACATCTTCAAAGGGCAAAGATTTGCTACCACTGAGGACAGTAGTTGAATGTGATAGATCTCTCAAGTCAAGTCTCACAGACAAGTTTCTAATACGTTTTGAGCAAAGCCAGCATAACTGCAATAATCATAGCCCCCCAAAATGACCAAAGGGACATTAATAAAGATATTTGGTAGGGTTATTAAAAGCATTCCCTTATAATAATCTCATCTCTTACTGGTGTATTTGTTGAATGCTGAAAGTACAGAATTAATCTTTAGAATTGCAGGGCCTGCAAGAAATTCAACCTGATATTCTGGGGACATACTGGAGAATTTCCGATTAAGTACTCTTCTCTCTCTATGTGTACAGCTTTCTTTCTCTGTCACAGATAGGATATATTCATTCTGTCAGTGAAGTGAGAGTTCAGTTCTCTTTATTTTGTGTCAGTGGAATGACTGTAGAAGATATGACTAAATAGTCACCCAAAGCTATAGCGAGAATCCAATCAGATGCCATTTTAACATGAGTTGCATGGTCCAAAGAGACAGGAAGACTATGAGAGAACACAGGATTCCAGTGGGTTCAGAGGTTTTAGAGGTAGATGGAAAAAAATATACATATATCCTAAGAGCCAAAGAAATGTGAAATCCAACCTATGAGTACACAGAACTATTAAATAACATATAATTGGAATCCAGGGATGTGGGCAATGTGACCATTACCTCACAGAGTTATGGATTTATTATTATCTTCATGACAACTATAAACAGGGTTCAAGGCATCCTCTGAGTGTTGCCAACAAGAATCAATTCACTTTTTGGTTAAAATCTCTGTTTTGTTTAGTTTATTTGCTTGTTTTTTTTCAACCTTAAGCAAACTGAGAAGGCAAACTAAAAAATCAAGCAGAGTGATAAAATTGGTAACTGGTAAGCATCTTTCAACTCTGGGAAGATTTAGAATTAGGTATAGAGAGAATTGATAGAACCCAAATCATAGTAAAAATATTTTTGTGTTGAGGAATCTATTTATGTTGGCATTTTAAATATTTGTAATTTTAAGACAAGTGAAGTTCTTAAAACCTTAGAGGTCAGCCTTGTGACTCCAATTTAAAAGAGATAATTGAGAAATTGGTTTAAATTTATGGTTTTAAGTTGAAATCCAGCTAAACTGATATAACACTGGAAATTATAAGAGAATTTAAGATTCATCATATTTATTTGTTTAATTATTAGATTTCTAAGAATTATTGAAAGAATTGAGGTTTGGCAGTCAGATAATTGAAGTATATTACATTTATAATAATATTAATATACTTGAAAGTGTTTAATTAAGTTTTTAAATGGAACCATACACTATTCAAAGACCTTTTAAAGTGATTGTTAAAATTTGTTGGACTTACAAATTGAAAAATTAGATTTCTAAACTGAACTTAAATGCATGAGGAACTTGTATTCTTAGAACAGCCCTGTTAGATAGGAACTATTATTATCTCTGATCTGAAGATGGTGAACCTGAGACAGAAAGACTTAATTGACTCCCCCAAGTTCACAAAGTCAAGTGATGGAGCTGGGATTTGAACCCAGGCATAGCAAGGAAGGCAGAGATGCAGAGAGGCCTGTGTGTCGTCAATTTCCTGAGCAGAGAGGAATGAGCACCCTTGGAGATGTTTAGAAATAGCAGGAACACAGTTTCTAGGCAGGGCGGGGGCGGGGGAGAGTAGGATTATCCTTTTGGCAATCAAGCCATTGAGGGCTTAAGTCATGTAGTTCCGGCCTTAACAAACATGATTTCATTTTATGATCACAGGCTGAGGAGGCCTGAGATTTTGGGTTCCATGTGTTACACCATTTAAACCTCACAATATCCTTGACTTGTCCCTAATCTCATTGATGGACAAGTAGGATAAGGCTATTGAGGCAGTGCGACCTTGGATACAGAGCTAATAAGAGAGATAATCAACACAGACCTCTAAGAGCAGGGCTAGCTCCTCTTGACCACACTGTCCTCTTGCTTATTATGATGGTCATTGTTTCCTGTCCTATAGAAGTAAACATGACATTTCACATCTAAACAAATTTGGTTTAAAAATACTGCTCACCAGGTACAATTCAAGCACTTACTCAACAAAGATTTAATGAGTACCTACTATATGTTTGGTAATTATGTATGTGTGTGTATGCTTGTTTCTGTGTCATTTGGAGAATTTAGTTTAGTATTTTTCTATAAGTTGTATACTATATCTCTTCAAATGAATATTGAATAATTTTCAGCCAGTAACTTTCCCTAGTGAGCTCTTACCTGATCATGAGGTCGGTAGTGGTAATTCTCGGTTGCATGGCAATGAGACTGTCAATGAACTTCTGGCCCTGGACCTCCCTGCAGGCCCTCGTGGCCTCAGGGTGCAATCCTAAGAGCTCAGGAGGGTCTTCGTCAGGTAAGGACTGGATAATGTGTATGTAATCCTTTATGCTGGCAGATTCTGGCACTGGATGACATATCTGAAAATTCAAAAACGGTTAGTTTTTGCCTAGTGAGATATCTACTTTTGGTAGTGCATGAAGACAATATTTCCCCATGAAACTTTATACAGAAGGCTCTTCTTATTCGTAGGTGGCATACTCTAGACAATTCCAACGAAAGCTACATCTGAGACCCTTGTATTATAAAGTGCAGTCGCATGATACCCTCGTATAACTTTCTCGTTGGGAAAAGAGAGAAAGAGAGGAAAAAAACCCACACAACTGCTGGTGTCTAAACCTCCACAAAGGTGGAGGCTTGGATAGAGGCTAGACACTAAGCAGAGAGAGGACGAGAGAAGAGGCAGAGTTTCATCTTCTTGAGTGCTTGGGGCAGGGGTAAAATTCTTGAATCCCAGCTCTCCTTCCTAGCTGTATGTGCTTGCAGGCTGAGAATCTCAGTTTCCTCATCTGTAAAGTGGGAATAACGTCTGTTTCACAAGGTTGTTTTGAGCATTAAATGAGAAAGATAGATAAATTCACTAGCATGGGATAGTCCATCAATAAATGTTAACTTGCTTCTGCTTCCTTGTGCTTTCTATTTTGTACTCTAGTTTCCCAGAGGGCATGAACCATTTTTTTTATCATTCTTTTTACTTACTGTCCAGCATAAGGCTGTATTTAATAGAGTAGACTACAGGTTAGAGTGTGGAGGTAGGACTTGGCAGTTTTGATGGGTGGGAATTTCTCACCATAGGAGATATGAATGGAAGATGAGAAGGAAGACAATGCCATCTGGGTGATGTTTATAAGTTGGGTAGGGGCCTGGTATAATGGAGAGAACAGAGGTCATCTCCAGGTTGTCTGTAGAGGGCCTTGAGAGGATGGATGGATAAATGAAATGGTAACGAACAGAGTAATAGTAACTTACTTTTGTAACACTGAAAGTTAATAAAAGCCATTGAAAGTGAACATTAGAATTTATTTAAATATAGATTTTAAATAATGCAGCAATATTTAGTTAAAAATAATCAAGTAATGGAAGAAAATAAATTCCTTCCTTACCTCATCATTAGAGAAACTGAAGTCCTCTCTCAGCACTTCAGGATTACAAAAGTTGTGGAGAAGGGTGTTTAAACATCGCCTGTCCCAGTGATCAGTCACGTGGCCACCGTAAACCACTTCCCCAATCAGGTAGCGCAATGCCGGCCACGGGATATTGGACTGTGCGTTCAGGACATCTTTCAACATCTTTATGGCAACCTTTGGAAAATCCACTAGTTATCATTTCAGTTTGTGTTTTCCGCTTATGTGGATATTTTAACATAAAATCAACAACTCTCAAACAGCTACATATATTTCCTCTTTAAAAATATATGGAAATAGCAAGAGGAATAAAAATATTAGGATATACATTTTTGTCCATTAATTCTTTTTTTAAAAAGTATTTCTTTTACTTTTTGAGAAAGAGTCTTTTTTCTGGTGAGGACGATTGGCCCTGAGCTAACATCTGTTGCCAATCTTCCTCTTTTTTTCTTTCTCTCCCCAAAGTCCCAGTACATAGTTGTATATGCTAGTTCTAAGTCCTTCTAGTTCTTCTCTGTGGGATGCCACCACAGCATGGCTTGGTGAGCAGTGTGCAGGTCTGCGCCCAGGATCTGAACCGGGGAACCCAGGGCCGCTGAAGCAGAGCACCCGGATTTAACCGCTATGCTACTGGGCTGGCCCCTGTCCATTAATTCTTTTTTGTTGTTGTTGAACAAACATTGAACTACTTAATTATTATTATTATTTTTGAATAGCCAAAAGAACCACATGGTACTGAATTAAGAAGGTACAAAAGGATAAACAAAGGCAAATAAGTTTTCTCATACCCTCCACTCTAGCCATCAGATCCCCTCCCTCAGGCCACCACTGTTAGCAATTTCACGGGTACCCTCACACAGATATTCTATGTAACTATACGCACATAAATTGATTTCATTTGTCCTTTTCTCCTTCTGCATCTTCCTTCTTCTCTTCCTCTCTCCCTCTCTTCCTTTCTATTCTCCTTCTGTCCTTTGACTATTTCTCATGTCCCTCTGCCTCCCTCTCTTCCATCTTTTTTTTTCTGTTTTCCTGTCTTCCTTTCTTCTAAAAATGCTAGATTAGCATACGCACTGTCCTGCAATGGCTCTCATTGTAAAATGAGGATAATACCCCCTTCTTTATAGGGTTGTTGTGAGCCTTAAGTTAATTAATTAATCCATAAAACATTTAAAACCATGCCTGAGAGGAAGTACTCTATAAAAGTTAACTATTTTCATGACTGTTACATCTTCATAAAGTGTTTCTATTTCTACTATTTGGTGCTTTTTGAGGTTAACTTCCATCTTGTCTGATATTAATATTTCCATTTCTGCTTTTTTTTGCTGTTCCTATTTTCTTGGCAGTTGGAAGCTTCCTTCACGAGTTTGTCTTTTTCTTATAACTTGCATATGTCTCAGTGAGAGACTGCAGTCCATTTATATTGCATATGATGCCTGATAATATTGCTTTCGTACGACTTTATGTTATTTCTTTTACTTTGTTGTTTCTCTCCCTCCCTCTTATTTTTGATCAAATTGTCATTTCTTTTTTCTTTTTATTCCTTGTTAATTCAAACATTATAGGGTTCCCATTACAGGTTTCCCTTCCTTTCCTTGAATTCATATTGAAATAACATTTCTTTTTTCAAGTGAAAAGAAGACATCAAATATTTCCTCATCGAAGTGTTCCAGTTTCCGCATTTCCTTCTCTGTCCTCCCTAACTTTGGGACCAGCAATAAGGTGGCAGGTTCAGAAAACCTCTGCTTCCTGACCTTCCTCAAACAAAAACTCAGACGGCTTTTCCTCTCCGCCCCTCACCTACACGTCCCCTCCACTCCAACTCCCAGGTTTTGTTGAAATACGTTAGCATTTTTAGCTTAAGACCATTCTGGGAATTTTTCTTGTAGTGAGACTCTCCCTTTAAATAATCTATATTCAGCAGTTAGACTACTCACCTCAACAGTTTATTATCCTCCATTTAGATTTAACAGTTCACTGCAACGCTTAACAATAAACTGCTCACCGCAGTTTCCATTTCTTTTCATTTCTCTTTCCTTTGGGTCTCTGTTCTGATATATTTATGCATAGTTACAGATATTACTCAAGCATTTTCCACAGATAGACAACATGAATTATACATGATTAAATCCTTGCTGATATGCAAATATCCCTCTTTGACTCTCACGGGGTGAATGACATCTTGGCTGGGAACAAGATCCCTAGACTAGTCTTCTCTCAGCTTCTCTGGATGTTATTCCACTATCTCCCAGCCAGTGATGTAGAAGACAAGTCTAATGTCATTATTTTCTCTTATAACTTGTCCCAGAAGCTTGGATTTCAGGAATTTTCTAGCTTATGTCCAAATTATGTCTTTACAATCACTGAGTTAGTCAGCCTGAATCAGTGAGATTTTCAATTTGCAAACTCAAATCTGTCATCAGTTCAGGGAAAATAAACTAGCTTTCCTCTTTGTTTTTTTCCATCTATTCCAGTTTCTCCTTAGGAATTCATATCATTTTTATTCCAGTTTCTCCTTAGGAATTCATATCATTTGAATATTAGGTTACCCTTCAAATATCTGCTTAATTTTTGCCTCATGATTTCCATCTTTTTGTAATTTTCTTCCTATGCTTGGGTTACTCCTTCTATTTGATTTTTCCAGCCCTTAACTCAAGTTTCAACCACGACCATTCTTTCCTTCAGTTCATCTATCTCATTTTTTTTTAGTTCAAAAATCATGGTGTGTGTTTACAGCTCCATTTTGCTGACTACAGAGCATGGAGCCTATGCACTAGTTAACTCCTCTGGCCACACACGTGGAATGAACCAGGCCAGAGCACAACGATACCTGCCCTTTTTCTTTTGTGATAATGAATAATCTTTGGAGATTATATAAAAAATGGAGCTGTTAAGAGAAAAATTAAAACTCCGAACTTTGGAAATAGGCAAAAGGAGGACCACATATCTTCTTGATGTCATATTGGAACATCATCTGATATGCTCATTCAAGGATTATGGACCCCTCCAGGAACATCTACTTTTGTTTTGACCTACTGTTCCTATTGATTACAGCACTTTAAAACTCTGTCAGAGTGGATGCTAACTTATAGAAAACTGATAGCCCTGTATATGGTTCTTTCTGATGACAATGCAAATGAATTTTGCCATGTAGAAATACAAATGGTTCTGGCTCATATAGAAAATTGCAACTCAAAGGTTACAATGTTATTGCCTGTGGGGCATTTACCAGTTTTGTGTGTAACTTAGCAGTCATATTTCATGACTATTTCTTTCAGTTACTATAAATGCTTCTGCTGTCTTATACTTTTAAAAATCAGTTTTACCATCCTGTTGGTTCTTCCATCAGTGAGCTAAAACAATCTTTGATATGTGCTCACTTAAAAAAATCCAGTGTGTGAATGGTGTATGTGAATGAGCTTTTAGGTCCTGACAGGCTCTTATCATTTGCTGTTCTATTTCTTGTGTTCTTTCCCTCTTTGGCCACTGGATTTCGTTAGATAAGTTATTTTTCTTGGTCTTGTCTCTGGGGCTCAGGTCCAGGTTTGGGGGAGCTTTCAGTGGCGCTCGCCCAGCATCTGGTGGAAGATAATTGATGTTTAGTCCTATGGACTAGCAGATAGCACGGGTCAGATGCCAGGCCCCAGAGGAAACTCTCTCCAGTCGCATGACAAGGAGCTAGCTGGGACTGGGACTCCCCCTAGTGGGAGGAGCTGTGTCCAAACTCAACTTCCCACTGAGTGGGAAGTTTCCATTTCCTTAATGAGAGGGGCTGAGCATAAATCCAATTTCCCACAAAGTTACAAGGGGCTAGCAGTTGGAATTTCTAGACAGCTTCCTGAACACCAGGCACCCAAACTCAGACAGTTCAGCGCCGAGGTGGTCCGTTTCTCTCCCATTGGCAAGGCTGCTCTCACAATTGCCACATAAAAAGGGACGATAAGTGGGGGAACCCCTCCTAGAGAACAGTGCCATGATGTACCCACCGCTTTTGGCTTAAGCAGCCCTCTCTGCAAAAGGCCAAAAGGGCAGCAGCATCCATGGATTCCAGCCTGCACCAGGTGATGCTGCTGGTATTCACCCAAGCTCTGTGCACGACCAGGTACCTTCTAACTCCTGACCTTCCATAATCCCACCATTCGTTTCCCTTGCAGACAGTTTAGTGTACATTTAAATATATAGTATAAACATGTCTGCAGAAATGGGATCATTCGATGCATGCTCTGCCATATCCCAGCTTTATCAATCAATCCTATAATGGTGATTATCTCTTTCTACATCAATAACAATAGGAATTTTTTAAAGGCTTTTGATATATATTACCAAGTTGCCTTCCGGAAAGTTAATAACAATTTGATTCCCACAGCAGTATAAGATAGTGCCTGCTTCTCTGCATTTTTGTTTCTTTGTTTATTTCAGCCACTGTGGTAGTGAACGTCGGCATCTCACTGAGGTTTTAATGAGCATTTCCTTGATTGCTATGGTAGTCGGGGCTTTCCAGAAAAACAGAACCAATAGGATGTATATACATATAGGAAGAGATTTATTATAAGAACTTGGTTCATGCAATTATGGAGGCTGACAAATCCCAAGATCTGTAGTTGGCGGGGGGGGTGGCTCGGGGGAGCTGATGGTGTAGCTCCCATCTGAAGGCCAGCAGGCTCGAGACCCAGGAAGAGCAGATGTTTCAGTTCAGGTCTGAAGGCAGGAAAAAACCAATGTCCCAGCTCCAAGGCAGTCAGGCAGGAGGGTTTCCCTTTTTGTTCTATTCAGTCCTTCAACTGACTGGCTGAGGCCCACACACATTTAGGGAGAACAATCTGCTTTACTCAGTCTACTGATTTAAATATGAATCTCCTGCCACAACTAGAAGGACCTACAACTATAGTATACAACTATGTACTGGGGGGATTTGGGGAGAAAGAAAAAAAATATGAATCTCATCCAGAAACACCCCCTTAGACACATTCAGAATAATGTTTGCCCATATGTCCGAGGACCTTGTGGCCCAGCAAGTTGAAACAGAAAATTAACCATCACAATTACTGATGAAGTTGAACAAATTTTCATACTCTTATTGCCTTTTTGTATGTATATTGTGAACTGCCAATCCATGTCCTTTGCCTATTGGGGTGTTTTTTTCTTTCCCTTATTAATTTATAAGAAATCTTCATATAATGAGCATATTAACTGTTTGTCTAATATAGGGTGCAGACATTTCCCCCCAATATATGGTTTGCCTTTTGACTAAGCTTTGGGTAAGGTTTGGACAGAAGTGTGCTTGAGCTCGTGGTCCTTGACAGGGATCCCGAGTGCAGTGCTTTAGGTGACCATCTGGTTAGGTGCAGAAGCAGATTCTCTGACAGTCGAGCTGGCAGTGAGTGTGACAGCCTCCTGTGAAAACTGAAGAGACCGATGAAGCCATGGAAGACAGGGAGGGACCCATCTCGGGTGGGTCTAGGCGACAGACACCCGGAGGCAGAGCCAAGATTTTCCTCAGAAAGGTTTTTGGTATCTGCTCTAAGGGTGACCAAGGCAGTGTCCTGTGCTGGAAGCACAAGTGCAAGGAGGCTAACCAGGGAAAGATTTAAGGAAGAGCTCCTACACAGCTACTGTGCGATAACGAAAACACACTGCAATGGTAAGCACAAACAGAAGGTTCTGTATAGAGAATGGTAAAGAAAGACTATTAAGCTAAACTCCACCCGCCCCCACCTTGGGTCTCTTGCTTTAAATGAACAAGTGAAAACAACAAACACTTTGCAGTGGCTCATGGGTGTCAGGCACTGTCCTCGGGCTTTACCTCCAACGGCCTGGCTTTTATAGAGCCCTTCCAAGCAAGTGCCGGCATTTGCCCTCCCTGCCCCTACCCTGCTTTTTTTGGCCAAGGAAACTAAGACCCAGAGAGGTTAATGAGTTTACCCAGCAGATTAAAAACTTGTACAGCTATCAGTGGTGGAGCCGTAATTTGGAAAAACTGGCTTCAGAGTCCATGCTTTGAAACGTCAGCTGTTACTGCCTAGTTACAGAGTTCATTTTCTTACCACCGTGAAAAACACTTCGTATTTGTGTAGAAACATAGTAGGCTCTCGGTTTGTACCTAATTGTTATTTATCTATTGCTATTGTTTATTTTAAGACTTCACTTACCTCCAAGTCTGAAGAACTAAATTTATAAGCAATATTCCAGCCCCCGAATATTCCGCAGTTGTTTCTTTCGTTGATCAGAGTATTGAAAAAACATAAGCTGAATAGAAGTTTTTTCCACCA
This sequence comes from Equus quagga, assembly GCF_021613505.1. Classification (NCBI taxonomy): domain Eukaryota; kingdom Metazoa; phylum Chordata; class Mammalia; order Perissodactyla; family Equidae; genus Equus; species Equus quagga. Next base: position 40,421,710 of record NC_060278.1, read on the forward strand.
TGGTCCACAGTCAGGTGTTTCAAATATTTCTTCCGTTACCTCTCCAATCCCACCATATCCAAATGTCTGGAGTAAGTTACTCTTCAATCCCTGGGGATTTTCCATGGAAATCTTTAAAACAGATTTGAGTCAGAACAGCATGTGAGAACAGATGCAGGACTAGGACTGGGGCTCTTCCTTGCAGAGCGTGGGGAAGAGAACCAGCTCAGAATGTAGCTGTTTTCAAGATTTGGCGGCAATCGAAACTCTTGTGTGATTCTTTTCCCTTTTGCAAGCTTCTGTAGCAGGACTGTACCCGATTTCCTGTTGCTCCAGTTCACTGCTCATCGAGAGCACTCCTGCTTGCTCTAGTGCAGCGTGCTGGGAGCACAGCGTTTTAGAAAGTTGACCGTGAAGGGTGACCGTGGTCCAGGTGCTGCGGGGCAGCTGAGTGGCTAACAGACTCAGGGCTGCATGGCCTCAGCCGCAGATGCGGGGCGGGAGGGCGGGGGGGGAGGGGGGGGGGGCCAAACCATAGAAACAGAGAACAAATGGAACCAAGAAAACTATCAGGCATCTTTGATATTAGAAAGGAGAACAATTAATTTGGTGTTTTACTAAATTGTTTTGCTTGCATTAAAAATCCCTTTGGTTGACTTCTTAACCAGGATAATTGAAGTGAGGAGGGACAGGAGGTGAAGTGGGGACAGAATCTATTAGAGAGTTTTTTATGCTGAGGAAGATTTGCCCTGAGCTAACATCCATGCCAATTTTCCTCTATTTTTTAGGATGTGGGCTGCCAGCACAGCATGGCCACCAGCAGAGGAGTGCAGGTCCGTGCCACTGACACGGAGCAGGCTGAACTTAACCACTAACCCGCTGGGGCTGGGCTTGGAGGGCTTTTTTGAGAGTGTGGCTTTTAAGTCTGAAACTGTGAAGGATCTGAAACGTTCTCTGATTAGCACAGTTTACACATACATACGTACATGTGCATATGTATGTATATGTTCGTGTATATCATACATAAGAATTGTGTGGATATGTATATATGATATGCGTAGATATGCACATATGATACGTGTGTGTGTGTATGTGAACATGAGATTTCTGGATCAAAGATCAGACTATTTATCCAGAGCAGTTTATGGTGGTTCTCCATGCTCTGATTCCCCAAAGGGCAACATAGTGGGAGCCAGACATATCCTGTGTGTGTATAGTGGGGTGTGTACCATAGGAGGGGACTCAGATGGTGAAACATGGAGCTTATATAGAATGGCTGGCCTAAGCCCTGTGGCCAAGTGGTTAAGTTCTTGCGCTCCACTTCGGTGGCCCAGGGTTTCACAGGTTCGGATCCTGGGCGCGGACATGGCACCGCTCATCAAGCCATGCTGAGGTGGCATCCCACATGCCACAACTAGAAGGACCCACAACTAAAAATAGACAACTATGTACCGGGGGGCTTTGGGGAGAAAAAGGAAAAAATAAAATCTTTAAAAAAGAAAAAAGAATGGCTAGCCTAGTAGCCCCGCCAGAATGTAAACAAATCCTCTCTGGGGAGAGAGAAGGAGGTCTCCACAGGTTTTTCCACTCCTGGAGTGTAAGCAAATGGCTCTGAGTTTTACTGCCCTCAGGATGAAAGCAAGTGGCTCCAGGGGATTGAAGAGAAGCTTCCCTGGGTCTCTCGCTCTTAGAATGTGAGCCAGTGGCTCTGAGAAGTGCTCGAGAGGAGATATCCTCTATCTTGCAAGGTGTGTTTACCTTTCAAATGTCCTGTAATGCAGGTTCCCCACAATCTGTGCTCAGAGACCCCTGGCTGTGCAGAAATGAGAAAACATCACAGAGCATTGTTCCTGACTGTTACGACTGACTTTTCTGAGAACTCCTGCTCATGTCTCTAGAAGCAGACATGTGTCTGCCCCCGGAAGGAACTCTCTCTGAAGGGGACGAGAGACAGAAAGGGAGACAGAGCGTGAGGGAGAGAGATAGGGAGAGAGAAAATGTGTGTGTATAATCAGTATTGCCTTGGGAAGAAAGTTGCTAACATCTAGAATGAAACTTTATTTTTTTAATTTCAAAAGCAAGTTCATGCCATGTTCGTGGTTTTCCTTTCCCTTCTCTTTCTGTCCATTTTTTTTTTTTAATGTGGGATGATAATGTTTGGGTCATATTTGTAAGGAAGTGATTTACTCACTCTGGCAATTGATTCTGTTAAAAATCTGAACCGATTTTTTTTGCGGGGGAGTGGTTTGCCTTTTATTCAAAAAATGTTTTCTAATATACTCCAAAGCAAAGAGAGTCATAATTAACTCCATGTACCCACCACTCACCTTCAACAATGGTCAATATTTTGACAATATTGCAAAATCCTGTTTTTAATATTAACTTGTGCTTAGTTGAGCATAAAAAATGCTGTAGCCAACCTATGAGAGCTCTGTGATACCCTTGAGTGCATTATTTTGTCTATTTCCCTGTCATCTTTCAAGTCTGTGCAAATGTCCCCTCCTTGATGAAGACTCTCCTGCCTGTCTCCCTCTGTCATCCTACTGACCACATGGTATCGTGTAAAGGAAACTCTTGTTTACCGTTCTCATTCCTCCACTAGTCTGTGAGCTCCTTGAAGTAAGAACTTGGACATATACTGTTAAAATATCTTTCTTATTATATAATTAATACATACTTCTTGTAAGAATTTTAGAAAAACAAAAATAAAAAATATGAAACAAAAATATTAACAAATATATTATAAAATATTTTTGAAATCTTTAAAAATAAATAATAACATGTCACCTAGACATAACTACACATAATATTTGGTTATATTTCATTCTATATAATGTTTTTCTTCTTTTTGTTTTCTTTTATAAAATTTATCACATTATTCGTTCTGCTTTGCATTCTGCTTTTTACTGTAGTCATTTCATGTTCTCAAATCATTAAATATTCCTTTAGAATTTGATTTATAGTAGCAGCATCCTATTTCATTATATAAATATACCATAATTTCTTTGGCTTTTTCCTAGAAGTGGGTCACTTAATTAAATTGTATGAAACTTTAAAAGAATCTCTCTATATTGCAAAATTACCTTCCTTTCTGCATTAATATCTTTCTAATATTACTTTATCAGCAATATGTGAGAGTAGTTATTTCACTGTACCCTTAACATCACTAATTATAACATAATATTTAATCTTCACCAATTTGATGGACTATCAAAGATATCTCATTGTTTTGATTTGCATTTTTCTGATATCTAGAGGCTGAATTTTTATTTTTTCATATGTTTATTGACCTTTTGTGTCCTTAGCCCATTTTTCTTATGGGGTGTTAGTGCTTTTCTTAATTATTTGTAGCTGCTCTTATTTACATATTAAGAAAATTATCATCTCTATCTGTGTAGATAATGATATATGAAAAATCTCATAAAGTTTTATGTATGTACTAATTAGAACGACGTTAAAAAATGCTTACACTGATGGAGACTTAGAGCAATGGACCTACTTAAGATGAAATGTTCCTTGAAGCTCTGTCTCTGTCCCTCCCTGTCACCCTTCACTCCCCTGCCCCCAGCACCTCCCCCTCCCAAGTCCCCACTCCTGCCAAAGATAAAAGGCTGTTTGAGATCATAATCTGCTCCAGGAGGTAAATGGAGTATTTTGAGCCTCAGGCTAAGAGCTGTGGATTTCTCCAATCCACGTTCTGTTTTCTCCAGGAGCAGGATTGTTGGGAAGTGATTCAGAACTGTCAGCTTGGTAAATCTGCACAGGAGACTGGGAAGAGCTGGGGAGCTGTGTGACAGGGAGAAGTTTGTTCCCAGGAGTCAATCGGGTTTATTCTCAAACTGGATTGGGACTCCATCCAATCAGGAACGTGCCCCATCCACCTGATTTGCTCTGTCGTCACCCTGATTCTGTGGAAGTTGGATGGGCATGTGCTTTCACGTCTGGGCACGGCATTCTGCCTGTGCCAGTGGTTAGTTTTCTTTGCTATTAGGACTCCATCTTTTGGTCAGCTGGACACTTGTTTAACAGGATTGACCAAGTCTTAGTATTTGTTCAGACCCAATGGTGAAGATGAGAAGTCACAGGTAATCCTTAATTAGGACATTTTAGTCAATAGCTTCCACCTGCTTTCTGCCAGACCGTTTCCAGAGAATTAATAATGAACTGTGAAATGGGTAGGGGGAGCAGAGACAGAAAAAGCTACAGAAGCAAAGGGCAAGGAAAGGACACAAATTCTACATTCTGTTTTATAACAGTTGGGAGCCTAAGCATCCTTGTTTGAGAAAACAAACATCTAAACTGTGAACCATTTGAAAGCAGTGATCTTGTCTACTCCTTTAGCATCCTTCCTGGTCCACAGGATAGGGCTGAGCACAGAGCAGAAATTTAACATACTAAAATTAGCAATCTCCAATTAATTCAGAGCTATGAATGCAAGATGATTTACATTCAGTGTTCCTCAGTCAATATTAAAATCTGTTATTCTTTGTTCTTACCTTGAAACTCTTTTGAACAATAGGAACTGGGAAAGAACTGTCTGATTTTGAGCTTAACCAGAGCCTAAACTCAGGGTCTATTTTCACATCTGGACTACTAAATCTGAAAAATACAAAATTTATAAGTATTTTAATGTGAAAAGTTTAAACCAAACCAACATGTTCTAAGAATCATAGTATTTCAATGTTTAAAGTGACCTTAGAAATCATTTTAATAATCAAAAGTCTTATTAGACTACTGTAAGAACTTTCATGTTGCCCAAGAATTTGCACAAGACCCATTAATTCCCATTTAAAAAAAGTAGTTTTCCCTCCCTTAAGTATAAAAGTGATATATACTCATTGTAAAAAATCTGGAAGCAAATTATAAATTAAGAATAAAACGAAGAGTTCCACTGGTCAAATCTGGGACAGTTGAACATCAAAATAAATGATGATAGAACATATTATAATCCATTCACTAAAATAGGAATCTATGAGTCCATAGTGATATAAATAAACAAATGGATAAATAAATAGAGAAGGAAAAGCTCTTCCTTATAGTAGAACATCATTTAATTAATTTAGAAGGAATTATGATAGGGTGACAGTCAAGCTTTAAAGGCTTGATTTGATAAAGAAGTATGAATTTCTCTTAATCATACACTGATTATATAGAATGTATTTTATATATCATTAATTACTCTTACTGAGATTTTGAAATTCTGTTCTGAAGAACATTTCTCTAATTTCCTTTTTAAAATGATACATTGTTATCTACCATTCTACTGTTTCTATCTTAATACACTTTCTTTTTTTTTGGTGAGGAAGATTTGCCCTGAGCTAACATCTGTGCCAATCTTCTATTTTGCAGGTGGGACACCACCAAAGCACGGCTTGATGAGAGGTGTGTAGGTCCATGCCTGGGATCCGAATCCATGAATCCTGGGTCACTGAAGTGGAATGTGCGAACTTAACCACTACACCACCCAGCCAGCCCCCTTAATACACTTTTTGAAGGCTGATACAATGTCTGTCTAGTCCAGGCTGTGTCCTTGTCTCTAGAATGATTTTTGGCAAATAATAGGTGCCCTATAAATATTTTTTAGGTGAATCATGAATGAAAGACCTGGTAGATAATATTGTGTCATCTTCAAAAGTTTACATCTATTGAAAGCATATAACTTAGTAATTTTCTTTTTCTGACTCTCTTAAGTGATGAATGTGAAAAAGAGAAATTAGCAAATAGGTTTTAAACTGCTAGAAGAAAAACAGTCTGAGAACAGAATAACTGATATTAGCGAAGTTTTCAGTAATTTAATCAGGCAGTTGCATTTTGGTGTTCTAGTCTCCTTGCAGATGCTCACAACATAAAAGCAGGAAGAAGAGAGACCCTCATCTAAGCACACTTTATAGTATAATATCGGCCATACACAGTAAAACAGACAGAAATGCAAGGCTGGAGAAAAAATTATAGTGCAATTGGTTAAAACATTGCGAATTCTTCACTCAAAGTTATAGCAACTTCCAAATACCTCCAATGAAAACAAGAAGGTTAAACCTCTGGAAACTTCTGCCTGAGTGAGCAAGCATTTTGGGAGATACAGCCGAGAAAAGTGGGTTGAGCTAGAGAAAGTTCAATCATCACTGAAAGTCTGGGTGTGAGGTATTATATTCAGCTGTTTGGAATCATAGAGAATACAGTCACATGTCACATAATGACGTTTCTGTCAACGATGGACCGCATATACGACCACGGCCCCATAAGATTAGTACTATATAGCCTAGGTGTGTGGTAGGCTCTACCTCCTAGGTTTGTGTAAGTGCACTCTATGATGATCACATGACAAGGAAATTGCCGAACAGTGCATTTCTCAGAACATATCCCCGTTGTTAAGGGATGTGTGACTGTGTTAAAAACTAGGTCATAGACCTATCCATCTGTATGTGTGTGTAGTCTGCATGTGTATCTACTGAGAGTGAGAGTTTGAGGAGGAGAGAGAAAGTGGTAAACAAGATGGAAAGTAAAAACTTAAGAGGCCTTTTTGTCTAATAAGAACTCATACATTCTTTTCATAGTCTTCAAGTTCTTAGAGAAAAGAGAATCCAAATAAGATAGCTTAAGTTTCCTCTAAAAGGCCTGACACATTATTTTATCATTATTTAAGTACAGTATACATTGCTATTTCCAGTTCTACTTCATTGTTTGGATAATTAATCTGACCCCTTACAAATAAGTGTAAAATTCTTACGATTCTACAATAGTGCAGAGCCTTGGCATAAACGATGCTGCCAGATGGCAGTTCTGGAGGAAGACCCATCGTTCTGTTTTGGTTAGGGCCTTAACAATGAGGTCCTCTGCTTTAGCCGCCTGGCCATGACCCAAAGAAATCATGGCCACATGACGTGTTGTTCCTTTTAGCTCCTGTGCAAATTTCAGGAGGGTATTTGTGAGGTCAATCCCTGTATGGCAATGTGGAGAGAGACATACAATTGTAAACTCATTTAATTCCTTCTTAAAAAATACAATCTAGCATTTATTGAGTGGTGGTGGAAGAAGGTGTAGACACAGTGGAAAAACTACAGTTTTCCAAATTAGAACCCAGAGTTCAAATTTTGGCTCTGCCACCTCCCTACCAGGTGACCTAGGTTTTTTAACATATGGGGATGATAATATCTACCTGTAGCAGCAACTGCTGATTATCTACCCCACTGTCTACTTGTCCTTTCCTCCTGTGTAGCTGAATCCCAGTGTTACTTGAGATGGCCATGTACCCAGCTAAAATACTTCATTTTTAGCCTCTCCTGCAGCCAGGTATGGGCATCGAAGTCTTGTGAATAGGCTTGGGCAGCAAAGTTGGTTAACTTGTGTAATCGTTCCTTTCTTCCACTGCGTTGTTTAGAACACAGATGTGATGCATAGAGCCCTAGCTGCCATCCTGGCTGAGTCTTCGAGAGATGGCCAGTACCTATTGTGAGTGTGTCAGGCATATAGCCAGCTGTGTTACAAGCAAAAGTTCCCATGAGAAAGTCTCCACGTGGAGGCATTTTGAACAAGGATTTTGCCTAATAGAATCAAAGTTTGAAAATGGTAAATTCTAAAGACATATTTGATTTGGAGACGATGAAGAACAGAAGATAAATGAAGAAAATATTTTGCCTTGGAGAAAATATTTTACTTAGGGTCTGTAAAGCAAAGATAAGAAAAAGGAAAAGAAAAATTTGGAGTTTTGAGGAATACAAGGCCTGGATCAGCACGACCAAATTTTGATAGTTTATTTTATAATATATATATATATATATATTTTCAGGAATCAATGTTAATTAAAACAGTTAATAAACACAAGGGCTATCCCAACTTTCAGATCAATAATACATGTTTGAGAGGTATTTTCTGCGCAGAAAACTAGCACGGATAAATTTTTGCATATTTGTGAATCTGGGAAACATTTTTCCTCTTTGTTCTTTTATAGTTTTAGAAAGACTCATTCTTAATATAGTTTAAACTTTTCTCTTTTTGAGGAGGATTGGCCCTGAGCTAACATCTGTGCCCATCTTCCTCTACTTTATACGGGGGATGCCTGCCACAGCATGGCGTGCCAAGTGGTGCACAGGTCTGTGCCCAGGATCTGAAACGGCGAACCCTGGGCCACAGAAGCTGAGTGCGCAAATTTAACTGCTGCGCCACGGGGCCTGCTCCAATATACTTTAAACTTTTAATCACTCCCCTTCTCAAAATATTTAAATAAGACTAGGGAAACATTTTAAACATAGAAACACCTGACACAGAACCCACTTCTCTACATCTTTTGACAAATATCGTACTGTCATCTTAACTGTTGACGAGTAGCTCACCATTGGAGTGCACAAGCATCAGTGGAGTTCTGGCACAGGATTCTTTATACAATTCTCTCAAATTAACTCCGGTTCTGCAAATATATTCACTTCCCATTTTTTCAGCTGTAAACTTTCTCACTGAATTCTTTAAACATTCTGGCCTGAGAATTTTTATCTAAAAAAAAATATGACAGTTAAGGTAACTTTAAAAACCAATCAAGGGACTATTCCCTATGAGAAAATGAAGCAAAACTGAGAAATATTCCTTATTTAGGGTGTCAGAGTTGGAGGGCGTTCCTTGTGTTTGGAGAGTTTAATGGGAGATGGCCTACGTGTGGGGGGGAAACTGCCGCCACTGCTCTTGACCCTAATATGGCCCTTCCTGGATGCGAGGGCCGCTTGTGCCTCCATCTCTTTCACATTCTGGGATCTCGCTTTGGATGTAAAAATCCAAATGGTCCCCGATTCTGCAGAAAGAGATCTTTCCCCTGGATTTCTTCCTGTTGTGTTGTACATGTCTAGAGCAAGAAAACCCCATGGTGTTTGGGAGATGAAAACTTAGGATAGCACAACTGGATGAGTACTAACTCCTCCATTAATAAAATGAAAATGAATAGCACGATACTTGTGGGTTTAAGCAAACTGAGTACATATCTGAAAAGAACTCTAGAGGTACTAAAAGATGCTGGAAAACAGTATAAACAAAGTAAGTAGAGGTTCAGAACCTACTGGAAATCATTGCAAATTTCAGAAGAAAGACCTTTTACTTGAAAACTGTTTTATACAAATCACTTATGTGCTATTTCTTTATAGAGTGATCATGAATTCTGTCCTGAGCATTTCAGCATCAGAGACTCCATCATTAAGGCAAAGCCAAAACTGTATGTGTCTGTGGATCTGTGCAGATGTACTAGGTTGAACCATGGGAAATTGCCATTTTTACAGGTTAAGAACTGTCAAATATTGGTTATTTTACATGTTTAACATAATATGTTAAATCATTATGTCAAATTCTGCTTTTTTGTTTTACTTTTTGGAAAAATTAATCTTAAATTTTTGTTTTAATTACATGCATCATTTATTTTTAAAAAATGAAAATTGGCAGCACACAAAGACTCTGGGGTCTAGCACCAGAGTTCACCCAGTACATCCAATTAATGAAAGTGTTAGAACCAGCCAAGTGAAACGAGAGATTAGGTGTGGTCCCCTGACACCATCACTGCTGAGAATCTGTGCTCCCAAACGTGATCATGATCCTTTGTCACCATCACGCTGCTAGCTCCTCCTTTACTTTATTGTTCAATCAAGCATTTATTAAATGTCTCCACTGCTGTAATTTTTAATCCAAGGACTTTTTCTCTTTTTATTTTGAGGGGTGGGAGAGAAAGGGAAGATCAAAGAAATGGAGATCTATTGAATTCAATTTTACTAGCTCTTTTCTGAGCAGCTACAAATAGTTGTGAAATTTTTCTCATGTCCATATCCCCTCCTCATCATCTTTCTTTCCTTCTTTTCTGTCCAACAAGTTACAGCAATGGAGAGAGGTGAATAAACTAGACAAAGTCCTTGCCCTCATGCAGCTCCATGATGTTATCCTTCTCCAGGGTGAATCTTCTAATATATTCTAAATCTCTTATGCGGCAATCTCAATTTCTGACTCTTATAGGTCAGACCCAGTTTCAAATATTCTAACGTGGTTTCCCTAAATGTACACTCAACACTTCATCAGATCATGTCTCCTGACTGTGGCTTTGGAAAATACAATCACTATACTCATCAAGTTTCTAGTTCATAAACTAAAATCACCTGGAGCTTAGTGGAGGAAGGTAATGTAGCATGGGCTTTAAAATCCAGTTAATTTTGTTTTTGAGATAATACATGCTTGCTACATAAAATTAAAACAATACAAAAAGGTATAAATTGAAAAATGAAGGTCCTACTTCCTAGACAACCACTGTTTTTTCTTGTGGCTCCTTATAGATATTTTTACGCACATGCAAGCATCTCTCTATCTACCTCCTTTTTTTCCACAAATGGAGCCGTGCAATACAGATTGTTCAGGATTTTGCATTTGTCAGTTACTATAGCTTAAATATAGTTTTGTCATGACTATGTCAATAATCGACACGTAGAGTAGGCTGTCAATCTGTCTATAGTTGCCAGGTGGAGAACATAAATTAGAGAAGTATGTTGGATAGAAGAAAAATAATTCTCCTGTGTAAGAAAAACAAAGAGACAACTATGATGCTAACGGCAACTAATTTCAACTTCAGTGTCAGGACGTAATAGGGAGCAGCGAAGACTGCAGTGCTCTGGTCCAAAGGGGCAGATGCTCCTCTGCTCTAGCTACTGCTCCTGAGGATTGTGGGCTCAGTATTGCCCGATCTTCTAATTTCATTTTTTGGATAAAAGCTGGAAATCTGGATTTTTATGTGAAATCTCTCAATTTGCAAATTTTGGCTCAAAAGAAAAAAAAAACCTAAACAAAAGAAAAAACAAACTTGTACACCAATGTTCATAGCAGCATTATTCACAATAGCCAAAAGGTGAAAGCAACCCATGGGTCCTGGAACAGATGAATGGATAAACAAAATGTGGTGTACACACACACACACACACACACATATACACACAATGGAATATTATACAGCCTTAAAAAGGAAGAAAATTCTGACACTTGGTACAACATGGATGAACTTTGAAACCATTATGCTAAGTGAAATAAGCCAGACACAAAAAGGTAAATATTGCAACTTTCACTCATATAAGGTACCTAGAGTAGTCAAATTCATAGAGACAGAAAATGGAATGGTGGTTGCCAGGGTCTAGTGTGAGGAAGGAACGGGGAGTTACTGTTTAGTAGGTACACAGTTACCGTTTGGAATGATGAGAAATTTCTGGAAATGGATAGTGGTGATTGCACAGCACTGTGAATGTACTTAATGCCACTGAATTTTTACACCTAAATAGGGTTGAAAGGGATTAATATGAGGATAAAATGAAATAATTTATGTATATTTTGCCACAACAGAAAAAACAGAAAGGAAATCAACTCACTTTAAGATATGAGTGTACACAGAATGCTATTTTACAGTACATAGGATGATATTTTAGTTATCTTATTTGAAGACTTTGGAGTTTGTAAGAAAGATCGCCTTGGTTCAAACCCATTTGTTTAGTGATAAATTGCACTTGAAATGTTGGGGGAAAAAAACAAAACTGCAGGTCAAATAAAACATGTCTATAAGCCAGATGCAGGTTTTTTTTTTCTTGTAATTTCTAACCATTTTATTTTTAAATAAACTTTAAGGCAGAATCAGAAGACGGGCTCCTGGCTGTCCTGGCCGGTGTCCGCAGAAGTTAGCGTGGGGAGGAGAGCGAGAGCAGGGATTTCCCCTCACAAAACTAGAGGGCACGTGTGAAAATAAGGAGATTTTTCGAGGTGAGAAGGATGAATTTAGGATGATCTACTTTGGGAAAGGATGATGCAGTGTTGCTGCAAGGAGCACAGATTTTAGAGTCCAGCTGTCTGAGTCTCAGTCCTGGCTCTATCACGCAGTTTCTAAGCCTTGGCTCCCTATTCGGTAAAAGGGAAAACCATCGTGCCTACTTCCTAAGATCACCATGAGGATTAAATGAAATGATGTATGTAAAATGCTAAGCTTCTGATGTTTTAAGGGTGTCATAAATGACACTCATTCACATCCCTAACCCACCGACCCCTGCAGCCAGATTCTGAAGCAACTGAGAAACAGAGGAGTCAGGCGTAATAGCACCTTTATTAACCAGAAAGCCCACAGTGGCAGACGTGGTTTAGGGGTGTGTGCTTCTGATACTGGGCCCTAGAATTTGAGAGACTTACTCGTCCGTCATGAGTAGCGCTGAACAGCTGCTGGCTTCTCCCTAAAGAGCCAGGGTCTGCTCCTGCACAGTTTAAGGCATTGAGAAGCAGAGCAGAAACTATGCCTTTTGCAGGCAGGCAGATCCCAAAAGGGCCAGAGGAGAAGGGGCTGAGCCATGCACTCTGAATTAGTCTCTCAGATTTACCCATCTCACACATCCTCCCTCCTCTCTAGGGAGGAGCGAATAAAGGGCAGAGAGATGCCAGGAATCTTACTCTAATTGGACTCCCTCCACATAAAAGAAACATTGAGATGGAGTGTACGTGCTTCCCTCTAGCATTACTGTTTACTAAATGTTAGCTTGTAAAATCCATATATTTTGCCATAAAAATGTAAATTTGAAGGGTTTAAGTTACTGATAAAGTTCTCAAAACATTTAGAATATCAATATTTTCTCATAGCACTTCTTACCAAAATAAGTCTTTGAAATGGAGTGAGTTTCTCCCAGGGAAAATTTATAGGACTGCTAATTTCTTCATTTTCATTCAAAAGTTCAGCTAGATACAATTTAGAGAAAGAAACTGAGATTAACAATCAAATACTTTGGATCACTAAAAGATACCACAATGAGAATTTTTGTTATAAAATTGTGAAGTTTTTTTTAAACATAGCTGACTTCCTTTAAAGAGAGCTTTATTTCTGTAGGATTTGCGGCATCACTAATGATCCTTAATATTGCAAAAGAGGCAGACGCTCAGGTAGATTTAAGGTTCCTCTTGGCTGTAGCGAAGTGGTCAATGAACAGTGCCATCACAAGACGATGGACTGCTGAAGGGAAAAAGAGAAGCCAGGGCCACAGCCAACACTTTATAACCTGCCCCTGCTTACGTGATGTTTTGTGATGAATATAAACTAATAATTCCAGAGGCTAGAGATTTCTAGTCATAATCTACCTGTGACAGATAAAGGAAATGAGAATCAAGTGGAAATGCAACAAGATTCTCAAATTTTTGAAAAACTGAATATTATGCCCTTATATGTTTTAATACCATCTCTCTTACTACTGCAACAGCATCCTACCGGATCACACTCTCTTGCAAGGTGGGAGCCTTCTAGTTTTTGTTTCCAGCTCTCTCAGATACGGCTATCATTTCTAAATACCTTATATTTCTATGTATTTCCTCAGTGTCTAACTTCAAATACAACTTAGATTATAGAAACTGCTTTTTTGAACATAGCTAAGATAGGTTTGTTGATCTCAAAAAAAACCCATGATACATGAAAATCGTTACAATTTACGGTTGTAAATTTGGGGTTATTTGCAAAATAAAAAGATCTTCACTTTACCAAAAGGGTTAGTAAAGAGTTTCTTTAAATAAAACATATGCATTTTTATCTTATAATATAATAAACGATGAATCCAAGATAGATTCGTGACAAACACAACAAAATAAAACATTAATGACCCAGAGAGAAAATGGTAGGGGAGGAGAACTTCTTAACCAGAACTGAAAATCCAGAAGTTAGAAAAGAAAAAAAAAATAGACCTAATTGACTATATAAACATTTAAACATTGTATGGTACAGGTACTATAAACAAATTCAACAAACAATGTCAGATTTCGAAAAATATTTGAATGAATAGGTTACTATCTTTAACAAAACAAAAACTTAATTATCTATGACACTAGGAAGATTCTTACAGATGGACAAAAAAGAGATAAACAATCTAGTAGAAAAATGGGCAAAGTACATGAATAGGCAAATCTGAATGGTCAACAAACATCTGAGAAGGAACTTAAACCTGGTAGTAGTTGGGGAAATTCAAATTAAAGTACTTTAAACTTCTCAGATTGGCAAAAGCTAAAAAAAAATCAATACCCCTCTTGGAAAAGGGACACTTACATATTGCTGGTGGAAATATAAATTATCAAGGACTTTTAAGAAAAGTAACCTGGCAACAACTATTAACACAAAAATAATATACTTTTGATTAGCAATTCCACTTCTGGCTATAATCTCATAGAAATAGAAGTAAAGAAAACATGTTTAAGGATGTTTGTGTTATTGTATAACATAATTGTATAGTGTAGCAAAAATCTGGAAGCAAAATGGAGAAAAATGTGGAAGGAAACAAATTAGGTTGTATCCTGAATGGGGTGATGTGGGTGGAAATGGCAGGGAAAATTGAGGGGGGGGAGTTCAAAGTGGAAAAACGAAAAGGAAAAGATGTACTAAAACTAGCTGGATGTTTAAAGTAAGTTATATTTCCTACGTAATTTTTAAAACACATATCTGTTATATGAAACAATATATAAAATGCATTGTCTGTTATATAAAATATATGCATCTGTTGGAAGTGTAGCCTTCTTCAGATTCAAGGTTCAAAACTAGTGTGGTGTAATGAAACTAGTTTGGTATATTTCTTCTCTCTGAATTTTTGACTTTTCATCAGAATTTCTCACCAGCAACAATAATGTTCATAATAATCATTTCACAAGATTGTCGTGAGCATTACATTAAATAACACGAGATGTGCTTACAACATAGTTATGTTCCTCCCTTCACTCTTTCACAATATAAGATATTGAAGTACATTTATAAGTTGATAATCTACATACACATATATGTAATTAAACTAGATTAAAATATTGAATGCTTTCTTACTTTCCTCTGGTGATGTCTTACCTTCTTCCAATGAAGCATTTTCTGAAGAGAAAGCTAGGCTCATTAGAAAATATACATCCTCACTATTATTAAAAGCATTCCATTGTGATACATTTGATAAAAGGGATTTGCATAGAAGAGAAAATGGTTCTAGTTCACTGCTGACATATTGGCACTCTTTCCACCTGGAATCTGACAACCACTGAAGATGTCGATTTCTATAGATTTCATATATGTCTAACAGAAAAGAAAAAATGACCACATTAGAAGACATATATCCTGGGGGCTGGCCTGGTGGCATGGTGGTTAAGTTTGCACACTCTGCTTCGGCAGCCCAGGGTTCACCAGTTTGGATCCTGGGCATGGACCTACCCAGCGCTCATCAAGCCATGCTGAAGTGGCATCCCACATAGAAGGACTAGAAAGACCTACAACTAGGATATACAACTATGTACTGGGGTTTTGGGGAGGAAAAAAAAAAGGAAGATTGGCAACAGATGTTAGCTCAGGGCCAATCTTCCTCACTAAAAAACAAAAAAAAGCAGGATACTACTGTAGACAAGAGAGGCTCAATTCTGCTGAGGAGCTTGGAGAAAAAAAAAGAAGTGCTATATCTTTTACCTTTTAGTTACTCATTAATAGTAGATGCTTAACAAATTTGTTGTTGGGAAAAGACATTTTATATAAAAATTAATTACATAAAAGGTAATTTTTTATTGTGGTAAAAGCACATATAAAATTTACTATCTTAACCATTTTAAGAGTGCTGTTCAGTAGTGTTAAGTATATTCATATTGTTGTGAAACAGATCTCCAGAACTTTCTCTGCAAATCTAAAACTTTGTACCTATTAAACAACCCTTCCCTCCCACCTCCCCAGCCCCTGGTAATCACCATTCTACTTTCTGTTTCTATGAAGTTGACTTCTTTAGATACCTTATGTAAGTGGAATCATACAGTATTTGTCTTTCTGTGACTGGCTTATTTCACTTAGCATAATGTCCTCAGGGTTCATCCACGTTGTAGCATGTGACAGAATTTCCTTCCTTTTGGAGGTTGAATAATATTCCATTGTATGTACATACTACATTTTATTTATCCATTCATCCATCCATCAATGGACATTTGAGTTGCTTCTACCTGTGGCTATTGTGAATAGTGCTGATATGAACATAAGTGTGAAAATATCTTTCTGAGACCCTGCTTTCAATTCTTTTGGATATATAGTAAGATGTGGGATTGTTTTTAACTTTTTGAGGAGCCTCCATACCGTTGCACCATTTTACAATCCCACCAACAGTGCACAAGGGTTCCAATATCTCCACATCCTTGACAGCACTTGTTATTTTCTTTTTTTTTTTTTTGATAGTAGCCATCCTAATGGGTGTGAGATGATATCTCACCATGGTTTTGATTTGCATTTCCTAGCGATTAGTGATGCTGAACATCTTTTCATATGCTTGTTGGCGATTTGTACAACATCTTTGAAGAAATATCTATTCAAGTCGTTGCCTATTTTTAAGTTGGGTTATTTGATTTTTTGTTGTTGAGTTGTAGGAGTTCTTTATATATTCCATATGTTAACTCCTTATAAGATATATGATTTGAAATATTTTCTTCCTTTCCATAGATTGCCTTTTTACTCTGTTGACTGTGTCCTTTGATGCACAAAAGTTTTTAAGTGTGATGTAGTCCCATTTGTCTATTTTTGCTTTTGTTGCCTATGCACTGGTGTCCAAGAAATCATTGTCAAATCCAATGTTACAAAGTTCTTTTGTTATGTTTACTTCTAGGAGTTTTATAGTTTTAGGTCTTATGTTTAGGTCTTGAATCCATTTTGAGTTGATTTTTGTATTTGGTATAAGATAAGCGTCCAATTTCATTTTTTTTGCATGTGGATACCCAGTTTTCCCAGCACCATTTGTTGAAGAGACTGTCCTTTCCCCAGTGAGTAGTCTTCAAATCCTTGTCCAAGATCTTTTGACCATATACATGTGGGTTAATTTCTGGGCTCTATATTCTGTTCCATGGGTCTGTCAGTCATTATGCAAGTACCAAACTGCTTTGATCACTGTAGATTTATAATATAGCTTGAAACCAGGAAGTGAGATGCCTGTATCTTTGTTCTTTTTCAAAATTGTTTTGGCTATTTGAAGTCTCTTGAGAGTCCATGTGAATTTTAGAAAGAATTTTTTTATTTCTGAATAAATGTGATTTTGACAGGGATTGCATTGAATTGTAGATTGCTTTGGGTTAGTATGGACATACTAACAATATTAAGTCTGCCAATCCATGAACATAAGATGTTTTCCATTTATTTGTGTCTTCTTTAATTTCTTTCAGCAATGTTTTGTAGTTTTCAGTGTACAAGTCTTTCACCTCCTTGGTTAGGTTTATTCCTAAGTATTTTATTCTTTTTGATGCTATTGTAAACGGGATTGTTTTCTTAATTTCCTTTTCATACTATTTGTTGTTAGTGTATGAAAATGCAAGTGACTTTCGTATGTTGGTTTTGTATTTTGCAACTTTGCTGAATTTGTTTACTAGTTGTAACAGTGTTTTTGTGGACTTTTTAGGGTTCTCTACATATAAGATCATGTCATCTGTGAACAGAGATAATTTAACTTCTTCCTTTCCAATTTGGATGCCTTTTCTTTCTTTTTATTGTCTAATGCTCTGACTAGAATTTCCATGTTAAACAGAAGTGGTGAGAGCAGGAGGCATCTTTGCCTTGTTCCTGGTCTTAGAGAAAAGCTTTCAGTTTTTCACCACTGAGTATGATGTTAGCTGTGGGCTTTTCATAAAAGACTTTTATTATGTTGAGATGGTTTCCTTCTCTTCCCAACTTTTTGAGTGTTTTTGTCATGTAAGAATGTTGAATCTTATCAAATGCTTTTTCTGCATCAGTTAAGATGATCATGTGGTTTTGTCCTTTGTTCTGTTAATGTGGTTATTACACTGATTGATTTTTTTATGTTGAATAAGTCTTGCACCCCAGAAATAAATTGCACTTGGTCATGGTGTATAAATTTTTTAATGTGCTCTTGAATTTGGTTTGCTGTATTTTGTTGAGGATTTTTGCATCTATAGCCATCAAGGATATTGGTCTCTAGTTTTCTTATAGTATCTTTGTCTGGCTTTGGTATCAGGGTAATGCTGGTCTCATAGAATGAGCTTGGAAGTGTTCCCTCCTCTTCAAAGTTTTTGAAGAGTTTCAGGAGAAATTGTGTTTATTCTTCTTTAATGTTTGGTAGAATTTTTCAGTGCAGGCATCTGGTCCAGGACGTTTCTTTGCTGGGAGATTTTTGATTACCGACTCAATCTCCTTACTTGTTATAAGTCTGTTCAAATTTTCTATTTCTTCATGATTCAGTCTTGGTGGATTGTATGTTTCTATTTATTCTAGATAATTCAACTTGTTGATATATAATTGTAGTAGTCTCCCATGATCCTCTGTATTTCTGTGGCATCAGTTTTAATGTCCCTCTTTCATTTCTGATTTTAGTTATTTGAGTCTTCTCTCTCAATCTAGCTAAGAGTTTATCAATTTGTTGATCTTTTCAAAAAGCCAACTCCTAGTTTTGCTGAGTTTTTAAAATTTTTTATTCTCTATTTTGTTTATTTCTCCTCTAATCTTTATTATTTGCTTCCTTCTGCTAGCTTTATGTTTAGTTTGTTCTTCTTTCTCTAGTTCTTTGAGCTATGGAGTTAGGTTGTTTATTTGATATCTGCTTTTTAATGCACGTATTTATAGCTATAAACTTCTTAGTATTGCTTTTGCTGTATTCCGTAAGTTTTGTTATGCTGTGTTTTCACTTTTACATGTCTCAACATATTTTATAATTTCCCTTATGATGTCTTCTTTGACCAACTGATTGTTTAAGAGTATGTTGTTTAATTTCCACATATTTTTGGATTTTTCATGTGTTACTGGTGTCTAATTTCATTCCATTGTGGTTAGAAAAGATGCTTTATATGATTTCAATCTTCTTGAATTTGTTAAGACTTGTTTTGTGGCCTAACATGTGGTCTATACCAGAGAATGTTCCATGTTCACTTGAGCAGAATGTATCAGGAGTGTTGCTGTTGTTGGGTGGAGTGTTCTGTGTATGTGAGTTAGGTCCAGTT
This sequence comes from Equus quagga, assembly GCF_021613505.1. Lineage (NCBI taxonomy): Eukaryota > Metazoa > Chordata > Mammalia > Perissodactyla > Equidae > Equus > Equus quagga. The sequence continues at coordinate 40,440,637 of NC_060278.1, forward strand.
TCTCTATAGTGTTGTTCAAGTCCTCTATTTCCTTACTGATCTTGTGTCTGGTTGTTCTATCCATTATTGAAAGTGGGGTATTGCAGTCTCTCAGTATTACTGTGTGGCTGTCTATTTCTCCCTTCAATTCTGTCAAAGTTTGCTTCATATAATTAGGAGCTCTGAGGTTTGGTGCATAAAAATTTATAATTGTTATATCTTCTTGATGAATTGACCCTTTTATCATTATATAATGTCCATCTTTGTCTCTTGTAAGTTTTTCACTTAAACTTATTTTTCCTGATATCAGCATAGCCACTTCGACTCTCTTTTGGTTACCATTTTCTTGGAATATCTTTTCCATCCTTTCACTTTCAGCCCACATGTGTCCTTAAGTCTAAAGTGAGTCTCTTGTAGAGATTACATAGTTGGGTCTTGTTTTTTTATCCATTAAGCCAACCTATGTCTTTTGATCATGGAATTTAATCCATTTACATTTAATTATTGATAGGGAAGAACTCACTATTTCCATTTTTAAATTGTTTCCTGTATGTCTTGTAGCTTTTATGTCCCTCCTTTTGTATCTTACTGCCTTCCTTTGTATTTCATTGATTTTTTGTAGTGATATTCATTGATTCTCTTCTTGTTTCCTTTTGTGTATATTTGATAGATTTTATTTTATTAGTCAGGGTTCTCCAGAAAAACAGAACTAGTAGGATATATATACATATATACAAGGAGATTTATTATAGGATTTGGCTCACATGATTATGGGGGCTGAGAAATCCCATGATCTGCCATCTGCAAGCTGGAGAACCAGGAAAGCTAGTGGTGTCAATCAGTCTAAGTCCAAAGGCCTGAGAATGAGGGGAGACAATGGTGTGAGTCCTGGATTGAGTCCAGAGATCTGCAAACTAGGAGTGCTGATGTCTGAGGGCAGGAGAGATGAAGCTCAAACAAAGAAAAAATTTCATCCTTCTTCAGCCATTTTGTTCTAGTTAGGCTCTGAATGGGTCGGATGATGTCCATCTGCATTGGTGAGAGCGATTTCCAATTCAAATGCTAATCTCTTCTGAACACACGCTGACAGACACACTCAGAAACAATGTTTTACCAGCTATCTAGGTATCCCTTATCCCAGTCAAATTGACACACAAAATTAACCATGACAGCTACCATTGCAATTACAGAAAATATCTTAAAATTATAGCATTCTATTTTAAAGTGATAAGAATTTAACTTTAATCATATCCCAAAACTCTGTTCCTTTACAGTTCCCCCCAACACTTTGTTATTGATGTCACAAACTACATCTTTATATATGGTATACCTACTAACATAGCTTTATAGTTTTTAAAAAATGTTTTGTCACTTAAATTCTATGCACCAAAATTACAATAGTATAGGTTGCTATATTTGAAAATTTATTTACTTTTACCATAGAAGCATCTATTTTCATATGGCTTTACGTTGCTGTCTATTATCTTTCTGTTTCAACTTGAAGGACTTCCTTTAGCTACTGTTGAGCAGGTCTAGTGGTAATGAACTCCGTCAAGTTCTGTTTATCTGGGAAAGTCTTAATTTCCCCTTCATTTTTGAAGGATAGTTTTGCTGGATATAGCGTTCTTGGTTGACAGTTCTTTTTCTTTCAGCACTTTGAATACGTTATCCCACTCCCTTCTGGCTTGCAAAGTTTCTGCCAAGAAATTCCCTTATAATCTTATGGTAGCTCTGTTGTATGTGATAAATCAATTTTCTTTTGCTGCTTTCAAGATTCTCTCTGTCTTTGACTCTACACAGTTCAATTACCATGTATCTCAGTGTGGTTCTCTTTGGACTTATCTTTGTTGGAGTTCTTTGAGCTTCTTGAATCTGCATGTCCATTTCTTTCCTCAGATTTGGGAAGTTTTCAGCCATTATTTTTTCAAATCAGCTCTTGCCCCTTCTCTCTCTCTTCTCTTTCTAAGATTCCCTAATGCATACATTGGTTTGTTTAGTAGTGTTCCATAAATCCCTAAGGCTCTCTTTGCTTTTCCTCATTTTTTTTTTTGCTCCTCTGAGCCAATGATTTCAAATGACTTGTCTTCAAGTTCACTGATTCTTTCTTCTGCCTGATCAAGTCTGATGTTAAATCCCTCTAATGAATTTTTCAGTTCAATTATTGTATTTTTCAACTCCAGAATTTGTTTCATTCTTTTAAAATAGTTTTTTGTTGATATTTTATTTTGTTCATGTGTTGTTTTCCTGATTTCATTTAGTTGTCTATCTGTGCTCTTTTTTCAGTTTATTGAGCATCTTTACAACAGTTATTTTAAGTTCTTTATCAGGGAGATTATAGAGCTGCAGTTCTTTAAGGTTGGTTTCTGAAGTTTTATTTTGTTCCTTTTATTGGGCTATAGTTCTCTGTTTCTTTGCATGCCTTGTAATTTTTTGCGGGGATTGGGCATTTGAAAAAACAAACACCTGTCCCAGTCTTTGCATACTGGCTTTGTTCAGGGGAGAACCTTCACCAATTAGCCTGGATGTAGGTCTAGAACCTGTCAAGCCTTTTCTTATCTCTTGCTTCCCCTGTGTCTGTCTGTGGAACTGTAGCTCTCATATGCTGCTTGCCTGTTTTCAGTGGTTTCCAAACTATGGTGTCAGTCCTGTTGGTGTTCCCAGTCAGAACAGCCCCTAGAGAAGCCAGAATGTTGGATACATGGTCCATAATTTTGTGCCATCCTGAGGGAGATGCCCTATTATGAGGGGTCTACTTTTGGTTGCTCTGTTCTATGACACCAACAGGCATGTCAAATAACATAAAATTTCCTATCCCTTTTGCAGGACTCTCTTCTTGGTTTTACAATGGCCTTGGTGCTGCAGCTTCTCAACAGGCCTCTAGAGTTCTCAAAGAGATATTGTGGTCTGTATATTGTTGTTAACTTGGTGTCTCTGTGAGGGCAGGAGATTATGTAACTTTCTAGCCTGCCATCTTGCTGATGTCACTCTTCTCCTCGCTAAAAGTAAAAGGTAACTTTTAAAGGAGATTAAGTTTTGAAAATTGTAATATTTTATTAAAAATAGAATCCTGGTAAAGGTTAAGACTCTTTTTTATTCATCATAGTGTTTACTGTTCAGTGTAAGAAAAAACTGGGAACCACTTAAGTCTCTAAGTTAAGACAGTGACTAAATAAATTTTGATAAGTTCAAAAATTGTAATGTGCAGATATTAAAGAGTCTAAGTACATTTATTGACATAGAAAGCTATTTTTGACATATCAGTTTGAAAAAAGCAAGCATAAGCACAGCAAATCACCTTTTCTTTTAAAGAATATACATATAAATATTCATATATGAATATGACTATATGTTCAGAAGATATATATAGAGAGAGTAACAACAGTTGGAAGAAGAAACAAAAATATTAATAGTGGTTATCTCTGGATGGTGGAATTACAGAAGATTTATTTTCTTCTTTTTGCTTATCTGTAGGTTCTATTGGCTTTTATAGTAAACATATTGCTTGTATAATAAAAAAATGGAAGCTGTTAAATTTTGTTGTTGTTTCTTAAAGTACACTGGGGATTTTCTAGTGATTCCAAATGCAGCAGACATTTCTTGGGTTGGCTGCCTCTTTTGCTGCATGACTTTGTTTCTTGGTCATAGGTGAGTGGTTCAGGAATAGACTCCTGACTGGGGCTGTGACACTCAGATTCTCCCTCCTGGAAATATGGAGTCTAGACCTGTGAAGCAGAGTCTGAGAACTGTGAGAAGCTGAGTTATGTTAATAGTAGTCACTAGTTCTTCTCACATTAGTGCTTGGTTGTTCACATTTTCCTTGGGTTTTTCTGAGATACCTCAGAATCCTTCTAAGAATTTTGATAGTTTTTGGTTTAAGCTATTGAGTGATTGTTTGGGTTTTTTTGCAAGCAAAAGAACCTTAATAAATTTATAAAACCATTCATCGATTCAACGGTCATTTACCAAACATCTACTGTATACCAGGCTTTGGTACAAGTGAAAGCAAACAAAAAACAAAATAAGACAAAACTATCCAAAAGTCTGGTATCCTCCATAGCAACTTTTTTCATGTATTCATTCTGACTTCTAGTCTTTGCTAATAGTCTCAGCACATCTGACAAAGGCTACTCCAAATCACCACTTTTTCCTCCTCAGTGAGAAGTCAGACCTTTAACTTTATATTTTTTGTGACTTAAAATTACAACACAGCACAACAATGTGAATTTACTTAATGCCACTGAACTGTACACTTAAAAATGGTTAAGATGGTAAATTCTATGTTATGTGTATTTTACCACAATTTAAAAAATAAATATATTAAAAAATTTACAGCACAGGAGCATTTGAAAAGATCCAATACTTAAATGATTTTGCCAATTCTTTTTGGATAAGAATGGTTTTTGTGGTTCAAATTTTCCAGGAATTTTCATAAGAAACTGAGGGTGACTGTAGTTAGTTAGGAGGGGCAAAGTTTAACTCATGATGGTATTTAATTAACGTGTGTGTGTTTGTGTGGCATCCCTAATAACTAGTATTAGGTATTCTGCTTTGTAGTTTAGTATTATAATAACCATGGCAATTGTCATTTATTTATTCATTCATTCAAAAATTATTGCGTACCAGTTATATGCTCAACAGTGTAGGGGATACAATGATGAATGAGACATCACACTTGACCTCAAGCTGCTTTTAGTTTAATCAGTATAGAAGCATTGACTTGGAGCATCTTAGAAATCTTTAAGTATTTTTCAGGGAAACACGTTTTTAATGGGTTTTACCAAATCCAGAGCAATCACTTTTACTTACTATTAAGTCTAGGCTGAGGCACTACACCCTTAGTATTTATCAGCATGCCAGAATATAAGAAGATGTTCCATTCTTCATCTGGTAGGGACCCAATGTCATCCTGCATCAGATTTCCATTAGCATTATTTTGCATGATTGTAGTACAAAGCCAAAAGGAGAAGCAAAGTTTATGTTGATTAAGTAGGGCTGAAGAGACCACCTATGGGGAAAATATAACTGTTACACTAACCTGTCTAGATTAAATAAGTATGCAAAATTCATATTAAAGAATGTCTCACCTTAAAAATATTTCTGGTCAACACATCTATTGAATTTTTAAGATGCCTCTCTAAGGGACTTTTCTCACTGTCTAACTCGGATTCTTCTGAGGGATTTATAATTTCATGAACGTTTTTGAGAGACATTTTTTCCCTTTTTAAACTGTGTTCTTCTTGTGCTTTGCTTTTGGAAACTACCGATGAAACAAAAACTTGACGAAACCAGTCTAGGGAGAACTGGTACGTGTAATTGATTTCTGTAAGACTGGCCACTAGAAAGTAGAGAAGCGCACCTCGAGTAGCAATGGGAAGATAGTTTGTACGTGTTGCTTGAATTTCACTTTCTGTTGCTTCTCTTGCTTTGATGCGTTTTGAAATTTCATTTGAAGTCATTTTGGATCTTCTTAAGATGTCCACAATTTCCTCATCATCTAATACACATTCTAAAGACAAAGAAAAAATTAATTTAAATAGAAAGCATTGGAATATTAAATGGCAGTTTCCTCACTCTGTACTTTTCATGTAAAGAGTTTCTACTTTTGGTCTTTTGTTGGTTTTATTTTGGAGATGGGCTCTTAAATCAAGACAGGTCAAATTTCTACTAAGTTTGATTAACAGCACGCATGCTCCCTTTCCCACTCCCTCATCTCTTCTTTATATTACTTTAGTGTTTGTGGATTCTACTTTTATTATAGGCACAGAATAAGTAGCTGCTCCATTGCAAGGAATACATTTCCACTGTGACCCACTATACATATAGAAAATGAAAATAAAATTTCCAGAAAAGAACAAGTAAACCATTATTTCATGTGATGCACTTTGATATTTTCTATTGTATTCTATTTTATTAAGCAAATAAAGTTGATAATGACCAATGAAATTGATTTCTCATTCCACTAATAGGTTGAAACTTATCTTTTGAAAAAGCACTGTTCTAGAAACACAGATAATAATTCTATCCCGTTCAAATATTTGTGACACCTCTCATATTTCCATTATAAACTCTATTTTATAGACTAAACATTCCCATTTTCCTCAAGTGCTTTTTAAAAAAAATGATATGATTTATAGATTGCTCACTACCCTTGATGCTTATCTCTGGACACACTTTAGTTTGAAAAGAGCCCTCTTAAAATGTGGCATCCAGAACTAAACACAGCTTGATATGGCCATTGCAAAGAATTATGGGATTATTACATTCTATGATCTGGATACCATATTCTTATTGATGTAGGTGAAGCTTTCTAAGTAATGTCTGAACGTAAGCTGTGGGCCATCTCTCATAATCCCCCCCACTACCAGACCATTTCCTACAGTGGGTAGGGAGTCACATCAAAGATGAAATATTTACAAAGAAGTAGTAAGGATGACCTAGTTTATTAAAACTTGGAAAGAAGGGGGGAAAGTATGTACAGAATCAGAGTCTTTATTTAGCTTTTTTCAAGAACAGCTTTTTTTTTTTGAGGACGATTAGCCCCGAGCTAACATCTGCTGCCAATCCTCCTCTTTTTTGCTGAGGAAAACTGGCCCTGAGCTAACACTTGTGCTCATCTCCCTCTACTTTATATGTGGGACACCTACCACAGCATGGCTTGACAAGCTGTGCATAGGTCTGCACCGATTAACCCTTGGCGGCTGAAGCAGAATGTGCGAACTTAACCGCTGTGCCACTGGGCTGCCCCCAGGGACAATTTTTATTAAAACTACTGTGAGTAAAAGGTTACAGTCTTTTAAAAATATTCCTGACTCTAATGTGAGGAACAAGTGGTAGGGAATAAAAGGATCAAAGGCACAAGAACTGCATATAGTGCACTGATGTGTGTATTGCAAATAACTTTTCTTTTGTCTCATTAAATCTATCTTTTGTCCAATTTAGGCAAAGGTTATAGCAAAATATGACACTTGGCATATACTAGTTCATAAAATGGGGGAGGCTGTGCTTCTGAATCTTGTTAGATCAATTGTGTCACCTTCTATGTACATTACATAATACCTAAATGTCCTGGTTTTGCTCCTTAAGAAGTTACCAGCTGATGATCCCAATCTCACAAGAGAAACAGATAAGGGAACCCTGTCGGTGTAACTAGTCTTGTCATTAATGGAAGCAGAGCTTAGTCATGTGTTACAAAGAAACCACTCATTAGGTGTAACTAAAATAGAAAAGGAATAGTCAGATCCTTTCAGGCATAAACATGTGTTTAAAATTTCATAGTAAAAAAATATCTAAGTGAGGATTTGCCCATATTTCTAACATAAGATATAATAAACTTTCAAATTTGAGTTCTTTTTTTTTAATAAATATAGTTGCAAAAATTGAGTTACAGACTTTCCTTTAAAAAAAAAATTCTCCTCTTAATACACATCTCTTTCTGGAGGTCAAGACAACGGTATACTGAGAGAGCAACACTCAGGAAGATGTCTGAGAAGAAAGGCACGCCCTCCTCACTACTTTACCCACTTCAAAATTTATTTTAGTTTGAGGTTTTAATCACAAAATGTAAAGTCTTGTAAGATCTTAAAATAATCGTTTCACAAAACCAAGGCAGCTTCATGCTAAAAAACACTAGTTTCTTGTCAAAGGTTAGGAACCTGCTGAACTAGTGTTTTCTGCCTGTCTGCACAGGTCTTAGAGAGGCGACAATTGAACTCCTCATCACAGCCATTCTTCCTTTGGCCACAGGTCTCAGAGCAAAGTGTGTTAGTTGCAGCGCTGTCGGGAAAGGAATGTCAGTGTAAAGGTGGACACCAAGCGGTGGGAGCCACATTCTTTTGGCGGGAGGGTTCGCAGCCATAATGTGGGCAAAGCTTAGATTCATCACTGCACTTTAATAACTGGCAGTCCTGTCCTTGCTCCCAGGAGGTCCAAGGCAGCACTGTCAACACAGTTCTGGTTCCGGATGGCCTTCAGGAATTGCCCTCCACTAGGTGGTCAGGCCTCTTGGTGGCGCCTATAGGTGGTGGCCAGAAGAAGAGGGTGAGCGTGGACCGAGGCTGTGGAGGCACTGCCAACTGCATAGCACTGGGCCTCACGCGCCCCTTCCCTGAGAAAGGACCAGGGTCGACGCACGGTAAACATCATTTCGAGTATCTTTCTACACACACGTGCAGACAGAAGGGTGGGTAGATGGACTGGTAAATGGATAGAACTTTTTATGAGAAATGCATCCTACTACAAAGGCTATGTTTTAATGACGTAAATTTATCATTACTGGAATTAATAAAAAGAAAAACAATCTATAGGATTGCTGAATCTCAGATAAATGTTTCTTGATGTTAACAGATAATAATTCCTAAAACATCATTCTAAGGATATGAGAAAAGATTATGAAAGCAATTAAAGAATTAAATCTTTATTTTTTTAAATGAAGGTACACATTTTAATTTTGAGTAGCATGGATTAACTTCTCTGCATGAAATATTAGGTGATTGCACTCAGACTTCTACTTTTTGAATGATTGCTTATTTGGTGAGATTTCGTTATCAAGTAGTTTTTTAAAAAAATTAATTCCCTGGGTTCTTTCATGTTTGAATATGATTGCCTTTGCCTTCACACTTGAAAATAATTAGTTGGGTGTAATATGATTGGCTCACTTTTGTTTGTCTGGATTTTATTTAAACTTCTCATAGCCAATCTCATGTTCTGTCAAATGCCTGAAGAATTTTGTTATTCTAGAAGTTCAACAACATAACTGTGATAAATCTTAGTGTTGATTGATCTGTATCTGTTTGTCCTGTTACATACCTTGTCAATCTGCAAATCCAGATCTTCCTTCAGTTCAAGAAACTTTTCTTTTATCTTTTAATACACTTTCCGTTTCATTTTTTGGGTCTCTTTCAGGGATGTAAATTTCCTTTATATCACTATTTCTTTTTTAAAAATTTATTCAATATATAAAACAGGAATGATTTATTTATTGACTAAAGAGTTATTCCAAATAAAAAGAAAAGTCTAATAAAAAATGGACAAAGGATATATACAAACAGCACTCTTACAAATGACTCATAAGTATAAATGATTGCACTCATTTAAAAAATGCAAGTTAAAACAACTGGTTACCGTTTTCAACTATCAAATTGGCAAAGACAAAAAATTAAATGATGTACAGCCTCTTTAGAAGGCAGTTTGTGCAGTAGCTATGAAAATTTAATAATGCTAATACTCGCTGACCTGTCAATTCCACAGCTAGAAATTTCTCCTATAGATAGACTCATTTGTAAAGAATAGCTATTTCAGGCATGTTCATTTTAGCTTTTTTTTATTGTGGTAAAAAAAATCATAACATGAGATCTACATTTTTAAATTTTTTAGTGTGTAATAGAGCATAGCTAACTATAAGCACAATGTTGTATAGCAGATCTCTAGAAGTTTTTCATCTTGCATGACTGAGATCTTATTGAATAACAACTCCCCATTTCCTGCTCCTGTCAGCCCCAGGCAACAACCATTCTACTTTTTATTTCAATGATTCTGAGTACTTTAGATACCTCATACATGCGGAATTACACAGTATTTGTCCTTCTGAGACAGGCTTATTTCACTTAGCATAATGTCCTCAAGGTTCATCCACGTTATATATATATGACAGGATTTCTTTCTTTTTTATGGCTGAATATTATTCCATTGTATGTACATAGCATATTTTGTCAATTCACCCACTGATAAATGTTTAGGCTGTTTCTACCTCTTGGCTATTGTGAATAATGCTGCAATGAATATGGCAGTGCAAATACCTCTTTGAATCCTGACTTGAATTATTTTATTTATTCTTTTACCAGAGTTACTAAGATATAACTGGGTGGCTTAAACAACAAAAATTTATTTTCTCACAACTCTGAAGACTGGCTGTCCAAGATCAAGGCGTCAGCAGGACTGCTTTCTGGTGATACCTTTCTTCTTAGCTTGCAGCTGGCCAGCTCCTCCCTGTGTGTCCTCATATAGCCTTCTCTGTGTGCAGGCATCCCTGGTGTCTCTTCTCCTTCTTAAAAGGACGCTAACCTATTGGATTATGGCCCACCACCCTTGCAACCTCATATAACCTTGATTACTTCTTTAAAATGCCCTCTCTCCAAATAGAGTCACGCTGGGGGCCAAGGCTTCAACATTTTGAGGGGACACAATTTGGTTCACAACAGCTTCTCTCCAAATTGTAGGGTATTAATAAGAATGCTCAAGATTAAAAAGATTTTTTTTTTAGTCACTATTACTTCTGGGAAGTGGCTACTTCATACTTTTTCAAAACTTTCTCTCTCTTTCCTTAAAAATATTATATTCTCGGGGCCAGCCCTGAGGACTAGTGGTTAAGTGCAGTGCTCTCCGCTTTGGTGGCTGTGGTTCGGTTCCTGGGTACGGACCTACACCACTCATCAGTGGCCATGCTCTGGCGGCGACCCACATACAAAATAGAGGAGACTGGCACAGATGTTAACTCAGGGCTAATCTTCCTCAGCAAAAACAAAAAACATCTATTCCATCTGTGTGTTCCTGAATTATATCCTTGTACAATAAGATGGTAATCTAGTGAGTAGATGGATTTCCTGAGTTCTGTGAGCCGTTCTAGCAGATTAATCAAACTCAAGGAGAGGGTTGCTGGAACTGCCAATCTGTAGCCTATCTGTCAGAAGCACTGGTAACAACCTGTGCTTTGGATTGGTGGTTGAAGTAGGGGGAGAGAGCAGTCTTGTAGGACTGAAGTCTTAACCTGTGGAATCTGATGTTATCTCGGGGTGGATAGTGTCCGAATTGAGCTGGTCTTGCATTACTGTCAGCCTGGAGGCAACACCCTCCTCCTCTGTTGAAACTGGGTATTCAGAACCCCTTTTAGGAGCAGATTTATCAGTGTGCCCCAGGAATTTATCACGCTTTATATTTAGTTGTTTGAAATTATATTGTTTAAATTTAAAGATTATAGGATTATAGGATTATACAGGATATATATGTCACTGGATTGTGTCTTTTTATACTTTAGTTATTAATACTTGGGGAAAACTGAATCTTTGGTCTCTATACTCTAACTTGATACATATAACAGATGTCAGATACCTGAAGTATAGAGTGAAGAGGGAACTAACCAGTCTTCTATAAAATTTTTCTTACAACTTATACTGATTATATGGTGGCAAGTATCCTACGACTTAAAGAGCTAAAGCAGAGATAGGAACTGAGGAACATCAAAATTCACAATGTTTTCATTATAGAAATGGGGTGGGTGATCAGTTATCTGGTGGAAATGAAGATCTAGTATTTTTGGTAACAATTCAGAATATGGTCCTGATGGGAGTAAATAAAAAGCAATAAAACTAATAAGAAAAGTTAATATACTGAAGTATATGAGGAAGCCTTTTTGGTTTAAAACTGATTTGGCCTCAACTTGTTTTTCCAGAATGGCCTGACTTGCGGCCCGTCAAGCATGCACTGTATGCCTGCTTTAAACATTAAACAGTATGCCAAAGCAAAGAATGTTGCCTTTAAAGATAGGGATGTCACCTCTCTCCATATCGACATTTCTTTGAAGATAAGCATTCTTTCCCAGAATCCAGGGTCAGATTGACCTACTGTGGATGCAGCAAAACATCTTGTGACCGTAGTAAAAGAGGAGTATTCCTGTCATGTTTGATGTATGTTCTGAAATGGCATATACCCATGCTCTACCCTTCGCTTCTCCAGACGGCTTTCTCCCCTGGATAGTGCTTCCAAGCTATAGTCCTCAGACTGGCTCACATACTAAATTCGCCCCATTTTTAATCTTTTGATTGATTATTGGTTACTTGAGTCAACAGTCCTTCTAACTTCTATTCTGTCCTTCACAAAAGTATGCAAAGGTCTCCTAATATCACGAAGTATTTTAACTTACCTTGTGCGTTCTGCAGTAAATTTAATGTTTTTTCCTCCAGTTCTCCAAGAGTCATAGCATCAAGGGAAATACTCTCCAATAATTGGAAACGTTGATTTTCTAAATGAGGAATTTCATGAGTTAATACAGTAGATAAGAGTTGATCTTGCAAACTTTGGAAAGTTACCATGAAGTTGATCATAGTAACAAAGTTATAAACTGATGGAAGAAAATGAGGGTTGTCTATTTCTGTAGATACGTATAACCTAAAACATGAGAAAGGCACCAGTTATTCAAAGGATGTACAGAGGGAAAAAATGAAGCTAATTTATTTAATAATGCAAAAAATAGTTCTCCTGGAAGTAAAGTTAATTTTTAGTATTATTCAGCCTTGTACACAAAGTAGGCTCTCAATTTACACTATGTGAATACATTTGCTGTTTATGACTTTAAAAAGCACAACCATAAATTATGTCTATACTATATGTCATCTAAGCATAAGGTCAGACTAAAGAAAAATGCTAAATAGTAGGAGTTTTGACCTGTCATTAGATCATTGTAAAGACTATGGTTTTATCCTGAGAAAGACACCAATGGAGGAATTTGAGTGGAGGAGAGCCATGATCTTCTTTAAAACAGGACCACTCTAGCTGCTATCCTGAGAATAGCCTGTGCAGGAGGAGGAGGTAGAAAGAAGGAAGCTGAGAGACTGGTTAAAATGTGAGAGATGATGGTGGTGTGGAGCAGGTTATTACCAGAGGGAGTGGTCAGGGGGGTCAGATTCTGAATCTTGTTTCAGTCTTCACAGCAACCCAATAAAGCAGGGACAAGTCCTCGTTCTACTTCATAGAGGGTGACATTGAGGCTTAGCGAGGTTAGATAAGTTGCCTATATCATATGGCCAAAAAATGACAGGGTGGGGCTCTGTCGCCAGTCTGCCCTCCAAAACCCTTTCCTCCACCACCTCCCCAAACACACAGTTCAAACATGGTCACCAGGTTGTCAATTCGGAAAAATGTTACTTCATTAATTTCTCTAGAGTTGTTGCTTAATTCCATGAGAAAGAAAGAATGGGTTAACAGGGTGTTTTCCAAAGTGTATTCTGTACAACGCTATTTTCTGGAGAGGGTTCGTTAAATAAAGGAGTTTTAAGTCCTGGTAGCAAAGAGTCCTGTTTAACTTTGTTTAACTCAGTGCTTTAAAAACATACAGGATCCCTTTTTTGAGTGACACCTATTAAATCCCTAGAAATGTTGTTCTGAGGAACATACTTTTGAAAATGTTTTATTAACAGAAGGAAGGAGAGAATTGTAAGGAGTAAAAATTTGGCAGCCGTGCCCAGGGAAAAGGACTCACTGACCGACAGATTTATGTGTGAGGACCACTCGCTAAAGACTCAGTCTGTCAGTCCCTGTAACGAAGTTAAACACACCAGGCTACAGACCATTAAAATCATCTTCGAATTCCCCTTGCTGATTACCCGCTCAGCTAGCAATCTCCTGATTGTGAACCGAAGGAGAGAGTGCACATGACTGACAATGCAAATGTCTCATTCTCTTGGGAATTATATTTTTGAGGTCATTAAATTTGACTGTGTCACGGTGCCCTGTGAAGTTGGCTGGTGGGAATCGGATTCCCGGAGGCCCATTACTGCTTGGAACACGGATACAATGTTTTTATCTACCTAGGTAAAAGCTCTATCTTTGCACTCTAGATATCAAATACGGATTTTGTTTCTTAAAGAAGCAGAAGCTTTTTCTGCTCAAGTAAAATGTTAGGCAAACAGATCAAATGGAGCTCCTCTGGATCAAGTAGGGCCAGGCTTCCTGCTTGTTGCCCCTCCTCGCAGCTTCTGAAGACTCCTCCTGGAGCCCACAGGTTTTATCGGGCACAATCGGAAAAGGACTGGTTTGGAATGACTTGATAAATAAGAGTCTGTTCTCTCCTCCCTACACTGATGAGTACGACTGGAAACACAAAAACGAAGAGAACATTCGAAATGCAGTCTCACTTTTTTCTCCAGGAGAAGCTTATCAGGACTGAAATACAGGGCCTTAAATATTATTTGTTTTGAAAAATATAAACAGTTGACTCAATTTAACTTTGAGAGACATTACCTAAATTTGGAATTGTACTCAATCTCAGAATCATCAACCCTGATGAAATATTGTCCTCTTTTCTGATAGATGTCCTTCTTCAAAATTGCCTTTAAACTTGGAGCTAATGTTTCAGGGAGATTCTGAAAAATCCAATAGACATTAATAAAAAATTCATCTTATAAAAAATAAATCCATTGAAAAGACACAGCATTTAAAAAATATAAACCTTGGTAATATCTGGACACCAGTAAAAGATAGAGCTGAGAGAACTGAACATGGAAAACTGTATTTATTTATTCCCCTGACAAAGTTACCTGTGATTTAAAGCTCTTAGTCTTTATGCTCAGTGAATACAATACATGTGTCAGTGGCATGGAATTAGGAATTAAGACATTTTGTCCAAATACCTGCAAGAGAACACTCCCTCCTGTTTTCATAGCATTTTCAATTTTTTTGATGTAATTGCTATCCTCAGTGGAGAGCTCCTGCAGCCTAGATCCTTCCATCTGACGGATCCAGTGGTGCGTTTGCTTATGTGGGTCAATCAGCAGTGGCCACTGCAGGCTGTTCTTGATCAAGATGGCATTCTCTGTTGAGTACTGATCGGGAGGCAGCCCCTGAGAACGCCATTGGCAGATCTGGAATGAAATCATTAGTGCTTTCACTGTTTCATAAACTTCTTCACATCTTTAATATACTGCAGGATACTAAAGAATCCTGCAGGATCACTGCCTTTAGAAGATCAAATAATCTTTAAAAGAACGAAGGAAATGAACAATTTTAAACAACTGGGATACAAAATTTTGGGTAAAGTGAGTAATTATTCACTAAATTCCACTTTTCTGTTCATCAGTAAGAATGAATGCCCATCACAACAAAGATGCTATAGGAGACAGATAAGGAATATAAGATAGAATTACTGTTGCTAAGGATCTTACACTCCAATGCATATGTGAAACATGCAATAATAAAAAATTACATCGATATAAGAGGAGCTACTTTATTGCACACCTACCACCCGCCAAGCACATAATGCATTATCTCGTTAAATTACTATCACAACCCTCATTTCTCAGAAGGAGAAATTGAGGTTAAAAGAGGTTAGGAATTTGCCTATGGTCACAGTGTCAGAATGAGAGGAGACCTAGGGTTGAACTGAGAAGCTGACTCCAAGACTGACACACTTTTCATCCATACGTGGCCTCTGCCTGTTGCTCTGATTTCATGCCAGTCTCAGCACGTTGGAATAAAAAAGCCAAGAAGGCCCCCGCAGATCAGACAAAGTCTAGGATGCCAGGGAACCTTCCACTGAAAGACAGCAGGAGCCTCCCCGGGAGAAGCCAAGGATACTTTTTAGTTTTGAAAGGGAAGAAAAAGTTTCTTGTTTAGGCCTTTGAAGAATTGCATGCTTTTGAATTCTACATAAAAGGAAATATGAAAGATTATGAGGAATCCTGAAAACTACAAGTATTTCCATCGCTTGGAGTATAGACTGCATTTGAATACAGGCAAAGAAGGAAAGAGTAAAGGTCGGTGTGGTGAGAGAGAAACTTCCAATAGCAAATCAGAGTTTCTATTTTAAGAAATGAACCATTCTCCTGACTTTCATGCTTTTCTTTATCGTTTTGTTGAAGTATGTATTCCTAAACACTGAAGTTTAGTTTTGATAATTTTTGAACTTTAGATAAGTGAAATCTTATAGCATATCCTCTTTTCTGTGTAGCTTCATCCATGTTGTTTGACAGCTGTATTTATTCATTTTCATTGCTGTAGAGGATTCCACTTTATGAATATACCTAGATTTATTTACCCATTTTACTCTTGAGGGCACTTGAATTGTTTCAAGTTTTTGGCTATTATGAATAATGCTACAATGGACATTTTTTAATATTCTATTGATCAACTTATGTATGCATCTCCTTTGGGTAAAAACCTAGGAGTGGAATGTTGGGTCATAAGGTAAGTGTATTTTTAATACTTGTAGCTAAAATCAGTTTCCTAAAATGATTATAGCATTTTATATCCTCACCAGCAATTTATGAGAGTTTCTGTTACCCTAGATCCTTACTAACTCTTGATATTGTCAGTCTTTTAAATTTTGGTCATTTTGGCAGATGAGTTCTCTTATTTTAGATTTAATTTTCATTCCCCTAATGAATGAAGTTAGGCATCTTTCAGATGTTTATTGGCTATTTAGATAGTCTCTTTTGTGAACTGCCTATTCAAGGCTCTTGCCCATTTATTTACTGGGTTGTATGTCTTTTTTTTTTTTTAAAGATTTTTTATTTTTCCCTTTTTCTCCCCAAAGCCCCCCAGTACATAGTTGTATATTCTTCGTTGTGGGTCCTTCTAGTTGTGGTATGTGGGATGCTGCCTCAGTGTGATTTGATGAGCAGTGCCATGTCCGCACCCAGGATTCAAACCAACGAAACACTGGGCCACCTGCAGCGGAGTGCGCAAACTTAACCACTCGGCCATGGGGCCAGCCCCTTTTTTTTCTTTTAAGATTTTATGTATGTCTTTTGCTTATTGATTTGTAGTAGTTCTTTTCATATTCTGGATAGGGCCTTTTGTTGAATATATGTATTACAAATATCCTCTCCTATTCTTTGACTTATCTTTATATCCTCTCTATGGTATCTTGATGAACAGAAGGTCTAAATTTTAATGAAATTCAATTGATCAACTTTTTCCTTTATGGTTAGTTCCACTTAAGAAATCTTTTCTTAACCTAGGGTCATGAACATATTCTTCTAAATTATGCTTTATTAATTTGCCTTTCACATTTGGGTTCACTATTCGACTGTAATTGAATTTTTATATATGGTGTGAAGTAATAGTCAAATTTCTTCTTTTTCTTTACAATGGATATGCAACTACCCAGCACTATTATTGAAAAGACTGTCTATTCCTCAGTGCACTGCAGTATCCCCTTTGTCATAAATCAATTGTCCATGTATGTGTGGGTCTGTTTCTGGTTCTCACTTCTGCTCCATTGGTGTAGTTGTTCAGCCTTGCATTGGTACACACATGAATAAACAATACCATTGTACTAATTATTGTGGCTTTAAAGTCAATCTTGATATTTGATATAGCAAGTCCTTCTACCTAGTTCTTCATCAACAATGTCTTGGACAGTTTGGCTCTTTGCCTTTTCTTATAACCTTTAGAATCAGCTTGTCAAGTTAGACATATGCACAAGTTAGTCACACATGCACACACACATACACACCCCTACCTGTTGGAATGTTGACTGGGATTACAATGGATCTACAGAGCAATTTGGAAAGAACTGGCAACTCCAGAATATTGAGTCTTCCAATTCATGAACATGGCATAACTCTTCATTTATTTAGGTTTCTTAAAATTTATCTCAATAATATTTTATAGTTTTATTTCTATAAGTTTTACACAAGCTTTTGATAGATTCATTTTGATGCTATCATAAATGGTATCTAAAAACATTGTGGACCGTGTTTGTTACTGGTGTAGAGAAATACAATTGGTTTTTGTATATTGACTTTAATCCAAGAAACTTTGCTAAACTTTTATTAATTCTTATATCTACAGATTCTCTTGTATTTTTTAGGTATATAATATATAACCTGCAAAAACTTATATTGTTTGTTTCGTCTTTTCCAATCCCAATATCTTTTATTTCTTTGTCTTGCCTTACTGCACCGTCTAGGATCTCCACTACAGTGTTAAATACAAGTGGAGATAGTGGATATCCTTTTGTCATGTTCCCAATCTCCAAGGAAAAATTTTCACCAATGCTTCATTTTTTTCAATTCTGATTTTTTATTTGACCTGTGGTTAGGTTAGGACTCTATTTCCTAATTTCCAGAAATATGAGCATTTTCAAAAAAACTTTTAATACTGACTTCTAGCATAATTGCATTTTGGTCAGATACATACTATGTGATTTAAGTCCTTTGACATTTGTTGAAACTTTATTTGTGGTCCATTACATGACCAATTTTGGCAATGTTCTATATGTGCTTGCACAGAATGTGTAAGCTGCAGATGTAGACTGCAGTGTCCTATATATGCCCATTAAATTCATTTGTTGATCACACTAGTCAAATCTTCTTTATTCTTACTGATTTTTGTGTTCTTTTTCTATGAGTTACAGAAAGAAGTGTGTTAAAATCTCTCACTAAGATTATAGATTTGTCCATTCTTTCTGTAGTTCTTTTAATGTTTGCTTTTATATTATTTGAGATCATGTTATTAGGTACAAACAAATTTAGAACTGTTAACGTATTCTTGGAGAATTAAACCAATTCTTATTATAACGTAAGCTGATTTAATTCTAGTAATCCTTTTTTGCCTTAATGTCTATTTTGTCCTCTTTTTGGTAATCTATGGTAAATTTCCTCCCAATTTTTAACTGTCAGTCTTTCTTTATATTTTAGATGTGTTCTTTCTAAATAACATATGGTTTCTGTTTTGTGCTTTGATTTATATTTTTACATAGTCTTACAATCTTAATGTTTTCTTTTATATATATATATTTTGCTGAGGAAGATTAGCCCTGAGCTAACATCTGTGCCAATCTTCCTCTATTTTGTATGTGGGTCACTGCCACAGCATGGCTCATGAGTGGTGTAGGTCTGCACCTGGGATCCAAACCTGTGAACCTGGGCCACCGAAGCAGAGCACGCCGAACTTAACCACTGTGCCACGGGGCTGGCCCCACAGTCTTAACCTTTTAACTGGACCATTTAGTCCATTTACATAGAATGTCGTCACTGATATATTTATGTTTAAATTGGTTATTAGCATTATGAGAATGAAAAGCCAGTATTTGCTCCTGAGACTTGGTAGGTTTGATGGTCAGTTTGAGTTGAGTTATCAGCAGGGGAACTAATCTAAAATTACTCTCTGGGAATGAAAAAAAAACGGTTTTTTTTTTTTTTTTAATCCTCTCAACATCAGCATAGAACTTACATAGATAGATAACAAATATTTATTGATAAATTGATAAATGTGAGGTCTATATTTTTGGCTGTTTCTAAGAATACTACCTGTGGTTTAATAAGTTCACCAACTTTATTAATGAGAGGGGTTTTGGAGAGAGAAAGTGGCTAGATTTATTAGGACAGGGTAGTAGGATTGCAACGAGAAAAAAGAATATTTTGTGACTTTTGCCCAGAGGATGAGAAACAGGAGATGTAACTAATTGAGTCATTAGAACCATAATTTAAAAAAATTGTAAGGCCTAGAACAAACTTCAGTATTTTCATTTATCAAAATAATTTTGGGAAAAGATCCAAGCCAAAAACATGCGCATACATCCAAAATCCAAATCAACAATAACAGTCACTTAACTGGATAACAGAAATATGTTACTACCTCATGTTTTTGTGCCATGACTTCAATTAAAGAAAAGTTAGAAGACAAAGAAATATTGTTTTCAGTGCAAAGATTCTCCCATTTATTCACAATCAACTGGCGAAATTCTGCTGTGAACACTCCACTGTAGGCAATGCATGCTGCTGAAATAAGTATGTCACCCCAAATTCCTTCCAACTTGCTGTCTATTTGATTGATTGCTTCTTGCCATCGAGTCTAAATGTTAAAATAAAAATGAGTTATTGATATTGGATATAAAATATACTATTATGAGACATTTTAGATATTAATGTTCTCCAAGTTGGAGCTATCATTGCTATTACTTTTATTCTTTTCCTGCTGTAGTTGTATCAAAATTAATAATGGATAATATTAAAAAACTTACTGATTTCTGAGGGTAACATGAGTCCTATTCTTGGATTTGTCAATAGTGTCATATTTGCTAAGACTGATAGATAGCCATTTCAAATCCTTTGTGTAATAAAGAAGGATAATTTAAAAAATATCAATTCATTATAGTATATTATTAATGGCATTCAATAATAACAATGACCAATACTTATTGAATCCTTAGATATCTAACAGACACTTTACTTTGAAAATCTCATTTGATGCTTTCAATATCCTGTTAAGTAAAAGCCATTGACTTCATTTTAAAAAGAGGAAGTTGAACTTTAGAGAATTTAAGCAACTTGCTCAAATTTGCAAAGTTTTTGAGGGGTGTAGCTGAGATCTGAACCCATATTCCTTGGCTGTATGGCCTCCTTCTACAATTATGTATGTGCTTGATTGGTCAATAAATAAAGCATATTGACTGAGCACGAACCCTCTCTTCTGGAAGCTTCAAATCTGGGATAGTGCTGATGTCTATTGCCTCTCAACATATACGTGGCTCTCAAAGACATCAATCATATTTTGAAGGCTGTCATCTTTCTCTAATTGGTCTGATTTCATAACTTCTTTCTCTTTGTCCTATTGGAGTCTTCATGATATGTATTTATTTAGACAATTAAACTAAATTAAAATTATCTTGAGAATTTCGTAACATCCTTTGAGCTAGCTAAGGTATGACTAAACCAAGATTCTAGTCAGCCCTCTAGGGATTCAAGTATAGAGAAAGCAGATGAAAAGATGAGATAGAAGAGGTCAGAAGATTCACAGAACAAAATAAAATTTTCTTTTTCCTTCTTAATGACATCTCCTCTCTTCCAGCTCCACCTATGTTTTATACATTCAGTTTGGGTTGTTCCTGTGCTAGAAAAGGAAGACTCACAACACCCTGACAGGTTTACTTTGGGCCTCATTAGACAAAAGTGTGCTGATGTCTTAGGAACAAGAGAAAATAATTTCTGACCTTTGTGGTCTCTTACCTCTGTTTTAAGACTATTTGACCATTACTCCTTTGTTTTTATCTGAACAGGACTGTCTACAGATCTCAGCAAGAAATTGGATAGTAAGATAGTTTTAGAAAGTATATAATATAGCCTTCAGTGAAAATAACCTCTTGGGGTGTGTCAAGCCCAGTAGAAATTAAGGAAGGAGATACAAAACCAAAGAAAGTCATGCCTTCTCATCTTCCAGGGCAGTGAGTAAAATAGATGCACACTGCAAGCGCCTGGTGGCCAGCTTTCTTCGATTTGCTAATAGTTCTTTTTCAGCAACAATATCTTTGTAGGCTGCCTGCAAATACAGCAGATGTTCTTCAATCTGAAAGACAGTGAATTTGTTATGGAGACAAAATCTTACTCTTATTTTTCCTCAAGAGTTTTTCTGTCATTTATATAAATATAGTATGTAACCATTTCACTTTCCCAACCTGGAAAATCTTCCTGGAAAGATGGATTATATTACCAACAAAAATGTACACTGTAGTAATAAAATGAATGATTCCTTAGAGACTGAAGTTTTTGTTTTTGTTTTTGTTCTTTGAGGAAGATTAGCCCTGAGCTAACATCTCCTGTCAAGCCTCCTCTTTTTGCTGAGGAAGGCTGGCCCTGAGCTAACATCCGTGCCCATCTTCATCTACTTTATATGTGGGATGCCTGCCACAGCATGGCTCGCCAAGCGGTGCCATGTCTGCAACAGGGATCTGAACCGGCGAACCCTGGGCCGCCAAAGTGGAACGTGCACACTTAACCACTGTACCACCAGGCTGTCCTCTGAAGTTTGTTTTCTAAAATGCTAGCTTCCTCTATAGGCTTTCTTACAATCTTAGCATTTGAAGATTCATCATTTTCTGGTTTATTTTTCACACAGAAAATTTTATATCATATCCAGGTTCTTTCTCTAAGAGAATTTTTCCATCCCAGATACACTGACCAGCCCAGAGGAACTAAGGAGTTTTTGAAGGTAGGCTCCTGAACAACCCTCCTCCTGTGGACAAGTCTACAGCTACGCACTGAGCAATTTCCTCTGAAAGAAATTCAGAAACTAGCTGAGCGGCTCCTTCACATTGGGTGAAGGAGAAAATATTCATGTCAAAATGGGTAGGAAAGGCTGAGACACACTCTCACCAAAAACCCAACCCTCAGCACAGCGAGATCCAAACAGGAGGGAACTACCATCTCTCAGCTTCTTCCCCAGGAGCACAGGGTTTGGACCTTACATCTAGAGTCCCAACTTTTAAGACTTCCACCTGAGGGATGGGCCTCCAAAACACCTGGCTCTGCAAGCTGACAGTCACCAGACTAGAGCAAACACAGTTTTTAATTGGCTATCCCCCCAGGGCTCAGTGCAGCGAGAGGAGATAGAAATGCCCATCTCCCTGTGTTTGCCTGAAAGAGGCCTATTTGAAAGAGGCTCCTTGGAGAATGGGGAGCCTGCAGATATCATCTTGGCATTCTCCCTGTCGCCCACTCCAGATCATCAATCCCCCTGGAAGAAGCTTGTGCACACAGTTGGTACTCCGGCTTTGTGGCTGCTACCCAGGGGAAGCATCTCTTGATTACCTGGCTCTGGTGGCCAGCCAGGCTTGCGTTCTTCAGTTCCACAGGAATGTAGCAAACAAAGAAATAGTTCTTAATGGGCTATCCTTTCAGGGCTCAGTGCAGAGGCAGCAGACAGAAACATCCATCTCCAGTTGTTCCCTGAGAGAGGTCTTTTTGCATACTTTAAAAGTTGTTGCCTGTGGGTCCAGCTTCCAGTCACCCTGCATCTGGGTGCTGACTGGTCTTTGGGACACTGACAGGTCTTGGCACACCCTCAACCTCTGGGAGCCACTAAGTACAAAGAAGGCTGCTCGGACAATCACAACAGTCTGAGAGACAACTAGGAGCTCAGGTTGAGCTGAAAGATAAGGTGCATCTCCTACATAAAACCACTCTGTCAAGACAGGGGGAAACAGGTTTCTATCAAACGTGTAGAAACCAACACAGAGAGTCAAGGAAAATGAAGAAACAGAAGATTATGTTTCAAACAATTACGATAAATAATTTCAATTTCAATCAATAACTGACCTGAAAAGTAAAACTATAGTCTACTATCCCTGACGAATATAGATGCAAAAATTCTCAACAAAATATTAGCAAATGAATTCAAGAACACATTAAAAGGATTATATACCATGACCAAGTGGGGTTTATCCCTGGGATGCAAGGATGGTTCAACTTACACAAATCAATAAATGTATTATATCACATTAACAGAATGAATGATAAAAATCACATGATCATCACAATAGATGCAGAAAAAGCTTTTGACAGAATGTAACATCCTTTCATGACAAAACCCCTCAACAGACTGGGTCTAGAAGGAACACACCTCAACATAATAAGGGCCATATACTACAGACCCACAGCTAACATAGTCAACAGTGAAAAATGGCAAGCTTGCCCTCTAAGATCAGGAACAAGATAAGGGTGCACACTTTCACCACTCTTATTCAATATATTACTGCAAGTCCTAGCTAGAGCAGTTAGGCAAGGCAAAGAAATAAAAGGCAATCAAAATGGAAAGCAATAAGTACAACTGTTGGTATTTGCAGATGGTATGACTTTGTATACAGAAAATTCCAAAGATTCAACCAAAAAACTGTTGGAACTAATCAACGATTTCAGTAAAGTTACAGGATATAAAATCAATACACAGAAATCAGTTACATTTCTATACACTAATAAAAACGGTATGGTACTGGCATAAAATAGACATACAGACCAAAGTAACAGAATAGAGAGCCCATAATTAAACCCCCTTCTATACAGTCACTAATATTTGACAAGGGAGTCAAGAGCACCCCATGGGGAAAGGATAGTCTCTTCAACAAACGGTGTTGACGTCCAAAATATATAAAGAACTCATACAACTTAGCAACAAAAACCAAACTATCTGATTAAAAAATGGGCAGAGGAACGAAATAGATATTTTTCCAAATAAGACATACAAAGGACCAACGGGTATATGAAAAGATGCTCAACATCACTAATGACCAGGGAAATGCAAATCAAAGAAAACCACAATGAGCTATCACCTCACACCTGTTAGAACAGCTATCATCAAGAAGACAAGAGATAACAAATTTTTTGGTTCCATACAAATTTTGGGATTGTTTGTTCTATTTCTGTGAAAAATGCTATCGGAATTTTGATAGGTATTGCATTCAATCTGTAGATTGCTTCGGGCAGTATGGACATTTTAACAATATTGATTCTCCCAATCCATGAGCACGAATACCTTTCCATTTATTTGTGTCTTCTTCCGTTTCTTTAATCAATGTCTTATATTTTTCAGTGTACAAGTCTTTCATCTCCTTGGTTAAATTTATTCCTAGGTATTTTATTCTTTTTGATTTAACTGTAAATGAGATTGTTTCCTTTTTCTGATAGTTTGTTGTTGGTGTATAGAAAGGCAACTGATTTTCACATATTGATTTGGATCCTGCAACTTTACAGGATTTGTTTATTAGTTCTAACAGTGTTTTGGAGGAATCTTTAGGAATCTAGGCTAAACGTTCACTAATTTTGATGATGTTTTCAAAGAACCAACTTCTGGTTTCATAGATTTTCTCTATTGTTTTTTGATTCTCTATTTTGTTTATCTCCACAGTAATCTTTATTATTTCTTTCCTTCTGCTAGTTTTAGGCTTAGATTGCTCTTATTTTTCTAGTTCCTTAAAGTTTAAAGTTAGGTTATTGATTTGAGACCTTTCTTCCTTTTAAATGTAGGCATTTATCTATACATTTCCCTCTGACCACTGGTTTTGCTACATGCCATAAGTTTTGGTATGTTGTGTTTTTGTTTTCATTTGTCTCTAAGTATTTTCTAATTCACTTTGTGATTTCTTCTTTGGCCCATTGATTGTTTAAGCATTTGTTGTTTAATTTCCGCTTTCCTCTGTTATTGATTTCAAACTTCATTCTGTGTGGTCAGATTGGATACTTTACAATGACATCCATCTTTAAAATCTATTTAGACTTGTTTTGTGGTCTAATACATGATCTATGCTGGAGCATGTCCCATGTGCACTTGAGAAGAAGGTGTATTCTGCTGCTGGTGGAGTATTCTCTATGTGTCTGTTAGGTCTAGTTGGTTTATTGTGTTGTTCAGTTCTTTATTTCCTCATCTTCTGTCTGGTTGTTCTATCTGTGATATCTTCTTAAATCCATGATTTTTCGCTTGTTTAGGCTTTCAAGTTTTTTTTTTTTTAAGTTGACTTTTAGTGACTAAGAACTTTCTGGAAAACCAGGCACATCATTCAGGTTTTCAAATTTATTTACATAGAGTTTCTAGTAATTACTGCAAGAAAGAATGAATGCTTTCATTAAAAATTATTTGTTCTTGAACTCCTGTTTACTAAGTTGTGTAATGTCTATTTTTTTTTCTCTAAGTTCTGAGGCAAACTTTCTCCTTTCCTGGGCCAATTCCATTCATTAACTTGTGTGGGGGACAGAAATAGGGCTGATAGTCCATGATATACACTGATGCAGATACAGCAGTTGTTAAAATATTGAAATATTTTGTAGTGGTTGCTAAATGATCCTGCCCCATGCCCAGGAGAGCACTTCCACCCTACACCCCCCACCCTGGCCCTATACCCTTTCTTTAATCTAAGCTGTTGGCCTCCAGGAGCTCCTACTCCATGACAAGTGTCCATTCTGATTCATTGGTGCCTCTGCCACACTGGTTGCTAGGTATTTTCAATACTACTCTTGGGTAGAAAGATGTTATAGTGTCGTAGTTAAGCACATAGGTTAGAGTTACAGTTAAATAGACCTGGGTTAGAATGTGGGCACCACCACTTAGAGGTTCAAGATCTTGAGCAAATTTACCAAATCATTCAAATTTAGTTTTCACATTTGTAAACATCTACTTCTGAAAGTTGATTTGAGGAGTAAATGAGAAAATGTATATAAAACTTAGCATAGTACCTGGAACATAGCACATGCTCAATAAATGTTAGCTATTATCTGCACATATATAAATAAAACTATATAGATACATCATAAGCTGCAATAAAACATTAGCAATAAGATGACATATCAACCTCAAATATATTCAGTTCAAATTTGTTGTTAATTTCCTTCAAAAACGTTCAATCCTTTTTATATATCTGAGTTTGCAAGAAATGCCTGTAGGGTCAGGCAGGTAACATAAAAGCTTGAAGTGAGTTGAGGGCTTACTATAACCAGGTGAGAGTGCTAGCCCAGGGTTACCAGATCTTCTGAATTTTCAAGAGAAGATAGAAATTCAGATTTTAAATAAAATCTCAAGATTTTAAAATGTGATAACTACATCAAAATGTAAGGAGTAGGGAGAAAGATTTTCTAGGCCAAACAAAAGATGTCAATGGGCTGAACTTGCCTGCTAGATTGCTGTCACTGAAGTAAATCACTTTACCCATTCTCAAAAGCAATGTGAGCTACATAGCTGACAGGGATCGATGATTTCAATTCTAGTTCTAGTTCTCAAAATGATACTCTATTTTAATTTGAAACCAAGATCTTTAAGGAATAACCATGTCTTTACAAAGCAACAGAGAGTAATTGATATAAACAGGTTAAGCACAGTTTTTTAAGAACACAAATTGATACTAAGTCTTTGGCAGATTGAAGTTACAAAGAGCTCCTGGGAGAAATTTGGTGAAATGATAAACTAGTATATTATTGACATAATAATTAACATTATTGAGTGTTTTATTATGTGGCAGGCACTAAGATCTTTACATATAATATCTATATTATTTACTTAATCACAATTAATCTCTTCACTACCTTTGTTATTATCCCCATTTTATCTTAAACTGATAAACTCTACTGAAATAACTTTTTCCTGATATTTTTGTCTAAACATAAAGATGTTGAGAGTTTAACAAGTAAAAACATTTCTTACCAGCTGTAAACCTCTTTGTTTCTCGGCCAACCTTTGTCGTGCGATTTTTAGGATGTTTTGAGCTTCAGTTACTCGGATTTGTTTAGGGCCCACCACCTTAACAAGAATGGCACAACTGTGAAGTGTTGGAAAAGTCACGTTCACTGTTAAAAATGTCACTTAAGTTTGAAAGACATTTATAGGTGCCAATTCTTAAACTTTCCTAGAATTATATGTACAAAAGGGATATAAAGTAGTTTAATATGTTGAAACAGATTAAAACAAACAAAACAACAGCATATTTGCCATAAATAAAAGAATTTGACAGGAGCACCTATTATCTGTGTGAAGTAACATAATATATTTGATTAAAGTGTTCTTCATTACGTATTCTTTCCACAGAAGTTCATTTGAGCAATGTTAAATAAAAATTATTTCTGGGACTAAGATGTGTCACTTCCAAATTGTTACAATATTTACAAGGAAAAAGCATACCTTCTGTACTTCATGGTAGTTATTCAAAGCTATAATCCACTGGCACATAGAGCAACAAGCAACAGAAACTAGAGCAATCTTGTTTGGGTTGAAATCAGGTAAGATTAAAATTTTTTTCAGCTTCATGAAAACCTAGAGAGAATACAGTTCATGCATTATATGAGAAAGAAATGTTCTTGATCTGAAGTTTTCCCCAATCTACAGCACAATGAAATTTTACTTCATATAAGAAATACTCAACTACTTTTCAACAGTAGAATCAAAGACACATACCTGGGTAAAAAAGGGCTCTAGTATCAGTAATTTTTTTAAAAGGAGAAGAAAAACCTCTATTATAAACATCTTGTTATTGCTATTGTTGTTACAGTAGCTTTGCTATAGTTTTTTAAAAGGAACTCCATTTGAAAACAAAAATAAAATAGGTTAGCTTTCTCCAGCTTTGCGGAATTTGGTGTACAAGGAGGTCTGAAGTCTCCTTCTTGAGCATCTTAAATGTGAGGTGACTAGAAATACCATCCTCCACCTTCTCCCCTCAAGAGGCATAACAGCAGGGCACAGTCGCTATGCAAAAGCCTGTCTAGGCAATGATGGTGGTATAGCCTGGGGCACACTGGGGCTCACTGAGGACATTCTCTAGCTTAGTTGTGTCACACGCCCATAGGTCGGTCTCATTTAAATGGTACAACCTAATTTAGGGTTAAATATGTAGTATTTCCCATCTATTTTTGGGAGTTATAATCAGAATGAAATCCTCAGACTGAGATTCCTTTTCCCTTCCTTTCCAACCAGGCATTTTCTCTCTTGCCTGGAAGGACAGACCCCTTTTGCTGAATAACTTAGATGGCAGGTGATCTAGTCTCAATTTATTATTGATGTTCTTATTATCATTTAAAATACTGTTAGGCTTTTAGTCATTTCTTTAGATGAGCTATTAATTATTTTAAGCTTGAAACATCTATTTAAACAAAATCACAGGGAATCATTTTTGCTAAGAATGCTTCAGAGAGTGAGTAATTATTGCATTAATTCATGAATAATATGAATATCAACAATAACATACTGCTAAAAAAATTCACCTTGTTCATATATTACCCTATACTTCCTAATAGCACAGATCATCATTGTAACTAATTAACTAACTGTGTCCTAGCTATTTAACGTCTGTCTCCCCGATTATAGTGTAAGTTTCATAACATAAAGGAACGAGTTGGTCTTGTAAACTATCACAATGTCTCTTACAAGGAAGATACTCCATAAGTATTTATTGAATGAATTAATGGGTATTCACCCCTTCAGCCATTTATATGCCTTTAAATCTGTCTGCCCCTGAACTTAGCTCTTAGCTCAGCAACTATGTAATATCCCCATCAGGATAGTCTTCTAGCCTGTACACATTATATATTTACAGAGCCACTCCTCCATTTTTAGGCATTTGTTATGGCAGCAACCATTTCCTGGTACCAAAACCTGTATTAGTCTGCTGTGGCCGTTGTAACAAGTTACCACAAACTGGATGACTTAAACAACAGCAACTTATTCCCTCACAGCTCTGGAGGCCAAAAATCTGAAATCAAGGTGTAGGTAGGGCAGTGCTCCTTTTGGGGGCTCCAGGGGAAAATCTGTCCCTTGCCTCTTCCAGCTTCTGGTGGTTACAGGCATTACTTGGCTTGTGGCAACATCAGTGGCATTTGGCCTTTCCATCTACGTCTGTCTACACTGTCTTGGTAGAGGCCTTTGTAACCTCTTGCCTATCCTGCTATACCCCTTTCGTCTTCCTACAAGACTCACCTGTCCAGCATGGCCTGCCCCACTCTACCGGTGCCCTGAACTCCACTGCTTGCTCAAGACTTTGGCCCTGCCCTCACCCTCCTTGAAGTCCTACAGCGAAACTACATTCCAAATTAAATCTGCTTCAGTGAAACCCTTCACTAGGTATCCAGGCTACCTTATTTTCTTTAATTTTTTTCTGTGTTCCAAACTGTACTCATCTCCTCCCACATAAATTAATATCTGTAAAGTGCCCAGAACTGTGTCTGGGACATATTGTTATATGAATATTTGTTATACAGATAAAAATAAATATCAAAGATTTGGTTTAAGATGGTGACATAGGAGGATCCTGAACTTACCTCCTCCCATGGACACACTGAATCTACAGCTACATATGGAACAATTATCTCTGAAAGAAACTCCAAACCACCTGAGTGACCCCTATACATTGGGCAAACAAGAAAAAACTTACATCGAATTGGGTAGGAGAGGCTGAGATACAGTCT
Organism: Equus quagga; assembly: GCF_021613505.1. Taxonomy (NCBI): domain Eukaryota; kingdom Metazoa; phylum Chordata; class Mammalia; order Perissodactyla; family Equidae; genus Equus; species Equus quagga. The sequence goes on from NC_060278.1 coordinate 40,470,039, forward strand.
CACCATAAACCCCACTCCCAGTGTGGTGACCCACAATTAGGAGGGAACTCACAAGCCAGAGGTTTGCCCTGAGGAGTGAAGGGTTTGAACCCTATATCCGGCACCCCAACTTTTAAGACCTGCACCTGAGAAAAGAGCCCCCAAAACACCTAGCTTTGAAAGCCAACAGAGCTTGCATTCATGAGACCCACAAGGTTATGGCAATCTGGAAAACATTCCTTAAAGGGCTCATGCAGACACCCGCCCCAGGGCCCAGCGCAGCCGCAGCCCAATGAAAAGTGCCTTGTCTTTTGGTGAGAGAGGCCTATTTGCTTGTCTTAAAGCTTCAGCCTGAGGTGCAGGCTTCTAATTAACATACCTCAAGGAACAAAAAAGAAAAGAACAAATGGAGGCTAAAGTCAGTAGAAGGAAGGAAATAACGAAGATCAGAGCATAAATAAGTGAAATAGAAACTAAAAAGACCAATACAAAAGATCAATGAAACTAGGAGCTGGATTTTTGAAAAGATAAACAAAATTGAAAAACCTGTAGCTAGCCTCACCAAGAAAAAGAGAGAGGACTCACATATAAAATCAGAAACAAAAAAGGAGACGTTACAACTGATACCACAGGAATACAAAGGGTCATAAGAGACTATTAGGAACAATTACATGCCAACAAATTGGACAACCTAAAAGAAATGGATACATTCCTAGAAACATACAAACCTACCAAGACTGAATCATGAAGAAACAGAAGATCTGAACGACTGATTACTAGTAAGGAGATAATCAGTAACCAAAATCCTCCCAACAAAGAGAAGTCTAGGCTTCACTGGTGGATTCTACCAAACATATAAAGAAGAACTAATGCCAATTTTCCCCAAACTCTTAATTTTTTCAAAATTATAGATGGATAGAAGAAGAATAACACTTCCAAAGAATAGAAGAAGAAAGAACACTTCCAAACTTGTTTTATGAGGCCAGCATTACCCTGATATCAAAACCACACAAGGATACCACAAGAAAACAAAATTACAGGCAAATATCCTTCATGAACATAGATGCAAAAATCCTCAACAAAATAGTAGCAAACTAAATTTAACAATACATTAAAAGGATTATACACCATAATCAAGTGGGACTTATTCCCAGGATGCAAGGATGGTTTAACACTCACAAATTAATCAGTGTCATACACCACATTAACAAAATGAAAAATAAAAAAAAGTGATCATCTTAATAGATGCAGAAGAAGCATTTGACAAAATTCAACATCCATTATCATAAAAACTCTCAACAAACTGGGTATAGAGGGAATATATCTCAATATAACAAAGGCCATATATGACAAGCCTACAGCTAACATCATACTCAATGGTGAGAAGCTGAAAGCTTTCCTCTAACATCAGGAACAAGACAAGGATGCCCACCCTCATCACTTTTATTCAACATAGTATTAGAAGTCATATCCAAAACAATTAGGCAAGAAAAAGAAATTAAAGGCATGCAAATTGGGAAGGAAGAAGTCAAACTGTCACTATTTGCAGATGCAGGTGGTCAAAAGGTACAAAATTCCAGTTATAAAACAAATAAGTCATGGGGATGTAATGTACAGCATGGTGACTATAGTTAATAATGCATGTATTTTATATTTGAAAGTCATTAAGAGAGTAGATCTTAAAAGTTATCACCACAAGAAAAAAATTGTAACTATGTGCGGGATGGATGTTAACTAGACTTATTGTGGTGATCATTTCACAATATATACAAATATTGAATCATTATGTTGTACACCTAAAATTAATATATGTCGTATGTCATATGTCAATTATATTTCAATAAAAAAAATCTCAGACAACTTTATCCACTCATCACACTTCCATAACATAATATAATCCATCCAGAAAGACTTTTTCCCATGATTGGCCTTCTCTCCATTTTCAGTATTTAAAGAGATTCTGAGGCATGACATTTTCTGATTTCAGTGATATGTTGTTTTCCCTTGACACTTTCAGGAAATTTATTATGTTGGGATACGCAGCTTGCTCTCTTATCTTTTAACTTTCACCATTGTCTTCCAATTCTAATAGAGAATTCCAATTTCAATATTTCTATTTGACTTCTACAGATTATAAATACAGAATTCATCAATTATGCATTAATTAGGGATCAACTTTTTACCTTCTCAGGTATGCTGTCCTTGTCAAGGTTAATCAATTTTTTTAGGAAACCAGTTTCTGAAAGAAGTAACTTTGCTGTAGCCCAGTTAGGTTTCTTTTGCAGAATAATACAAACTGCATTCATGACAGTCAGTACAAGGAAGGGAGGCCGTGCATATACTCTGTAATAGATGGTGAAAACTGAATCAACTTCGCAATTGAAATCAAAAGCACCCTGTAAACTATCTCAAAAAACAATATACCCAGATTTTTAACAAGCATTTTGATAAGGAGAACTATTTGCCAACATACAGCTATTTCATTTTTTGGGTATCTTTAAAAATTTGGCTGTCATTAATATATGGATATTTCTGCTTTAGGAAGATGAAATGCATAAAACTTCAATATGTAGAACATCTGAGTTAGAGTTTAATTCTTTTTATTATAAACGTATTTGCTGCAGAGTTCTTTAAAGTAGGAACTCTCCTATTTCATCCTAGTGTTGATGTACGGATGACTACTTGACGGAGACACTGTATGTATGTGGGAGGGGGTAGGTGGGGTCAGCCCTATTCTTGTGACTTAAGGGGTGCTGCAAGATGCAACTCCCTTAAACACATCGTCTGACTTTTCTTAATCCTGATACAAAATTTCTATCATAAAGATCACTGATACACCACAGGAGGGGTGGGAGGGTAGATGGGAATTTCTCTCTCAAGTTATTAACAATGGATTACTGGAACATTGGAAGCTGCCTCTTAGCTGTATCCTAATCAGCTGAGATGCCACTGCACCACCAATGAGAATTTGACATTTTGGAAAGCCAGAGGTCAGAATAACATTCACAAGAAGTAAGTTTCAATGAAAAGCCACAAGGGTGGTGGTTGCTGTGAAACAGCATTTGGGACTTGGAGCAAAAGGGACAGATCCATCGAGGGTAATGAGTCTCTCCCAAATGAAACTCATATAGACTTCCCGAAAGAAGGAAGGCAACAAAGCCAAGTTTACATGCACAACGTTATCTACAAGGGTCACCAAGAAGGTCCTCATGCCTTAAATTTCATCATTATGGTTCATTCATTTGGATTAATCTTTGTTTCTTTAATAGTCTACTCTTGAAATGCAGATTTTTTTAGGAGGACTAAATAATTAAACCATTAACACCTTACTTAGAATTAATTTATTAGGTTGCTTTTCTGAGATTATCAATCTGGCTTTTTTGAAATAATGAGAAAGACAATAATGAACCAAGAGGGGTGATAGGCTCCATAGAGGAGAAATGAGAGCTCCAAAAACTAACTTTTCCTCAATTTTGCCCAGGTTTGACTCTTTTTAAAGCAAACTTGATGGGAATATAGCTAAATTAAGTTGAAATGTATTATCTATGAAATTTTAAATGTAAATTAAAGGGAAAATAGATTTTAATTGACTATAGTTAAATCTACGAGCCACTTTCCAGAAACAAATATTTGATTCAAAGTGAGACCTAGCTACACTGGAAGTCTGCTTTGAAGCCCTCCATTACTACACAGAAGTACTCTGTCTTGGACTCTTACTGGTTTAATTCAATCTGCATTTTCTACTGCCTTCTTCCTTCTTCTAGTGGCTAATGTTGCAAATTGGCAAAGGCTTGTACTGTCATGGGGCAGTCATTTGCATTTTGATGATGGAAATAGCATCCAGGAAAGAGAATGGACTAAACTGTAACTGCTAGATGTCTCTGCTGCATGTCCCAAGAATAGCAACAGAGATCATATTACAGGGCATCTCATTTTTTTGGCATTTTAACGTGAAGTGAAATGCACAGTAGTAATCACAAGGGAGAATCTTTTAAAATAACCAACAACAAGGCATATGCAAGGAACTCAAGGCCAAGGCTAGTTTTCTTTTGCTGTTGTAGTACTAGGACAGGAGGAAGGGCCTGTTTGATCAGAGGAAACTTAGCACTAAATTAACTTTTATTGAGAACTTGCCTTATGCCCGACTCTAGTCTAAGCACTTTACATGCTTTAGCTCATCCAATGCTCTCAACATCTGTTATCCCTGCTGCACAAAAGGGAAGGTGAGGTACAGAGAGGCTGTACAACTAGAAAGTGGCAGTTTCAGGATTCCAACCCAGGAAGTTTGGTATCAGAGCCCAAGTGCTTAACCACTGTAATACACTGCTCGTCAGAAATTCGGCTTGCAGGAACTTGAGCTGTTCTCTCTCTCTCAGGAATATCTGCAGAGAAAAGCTAAGACAATACAACTTCTGGAACAGAGTCATGAGGTATGGGAGGGGGTCTATATTGGGAAGCGCTGGGCCTGCTGTTTCTCCGACGTCACCTCCTGCACGCCCTCTTGCTCACTGAGCTCCCACCCATGCTGGTCTTTTGCAGTTCCTGGAACTCATCAAGTACATTTCTGCCTCATGACTTTCGTGTTTTCCATGCTTCTGCTTAGAAAACTCTTCCTCTAGATACTTTCCTAGCTTACATCCAAACTTCATTCAGTTCTCTGCCTCACTGTCAGCTCATTAGAGAGGCCTTCCCCAACAGCTGACTACTGTAGTGACCTCAGCACCTAGAGTGGGGCCTGGAATTTAGTGTGCACTCAATATATCTGCTGAATGAATGAATAAATGAAAGCATAAGAATGAATACACATGAATGAGGTAAAAAGGAAAAAGAAGTCAAGAATTAGTTCTCTTCCTCTTGCTTGTCTCTCTCTGTGCATTTATTTTTCAACTTCAGGTGGAGTAACTTCAGCATTGTGATATGCTCTGCTCTTCTCCATAAAAATACATCGAGTTTTAAAAAAAGCACTTTTGTCACTTTCTATTCTTATCCCCAGAGTTAATAATCTGTTATAAATATTACAGTAAATTTGTTTCACATTTCTGCACCATTCATTGAAATACTACTTTCCATAAATAATGGAAAACAACACATTCCAAGATGTGACAGGCAAATTCCCATTGTTTGCTGAGTTGGAGAGCTTGAGTTAAGTATTATCTCACCCAAAGATTCCAATTAGAACTACCAGATTAAGATCTTTGTACCTTAAAGTATTTCATTTCTTCTCCTATTTTCTTAGGAATTTCTCTTCCGTCGCTTTTCCCCACACTGGGAAGGCTGGCTTTGGGAAAGGGCACAAGGGAAGTGCTGCCCCTAGTGACACCTTGTGGCAGTGGCCAACACTGCAGTATCAGCTGTGTGTGCGTTCAGACAGATCTGAAACGCACTACAGCTAAACTGCCGTTAGCAGCAGTGCTGTCAATATTGTCCTCTTACTTTTGGAACCACAGGTCAGGGGTTTATATAATCACCGTGGTTTTTCTTTCTAGTCTAGGTAATACAGTATTTTATCAATTCTAAGATTCACATTTTTACACCTCCGAGATTGGGATTCAGTTTAAAACCAACGGCACTTCATACAGTTTACTTGGCAGTATTTTTTCTTTCTTGAGGGTACATGAAATACTGATATGCCCTACAGTTGATGGCATCATAACATCAATAAGATATAGTATTTAACACACAATGAAAATTTTAAAGTAACCAAGATGGGTAAAAATGACAATCTAAAAATGTATGAATATTGACTTAGTAACTTTTATCATGTATTTATGTTTAGTTTTGAGCTTTTCCAACTTAAAAGGAACTTAGGTAAATCACTCACCTTAACTCAGAGACATCAGCTTTATCCAGGGCATTCAGAGCCATGATTGCCTTCTCTAAAGCTGGCAGTACACTTTTTAGTTCATTGGCAGTTTTCTGAAATAAAGTTATAAGCCCCCAAATACATATGAATGAATACAGCTGCATATTTTAAAATCTTATATTTTGAACCGGAAAGTATAATTTGACATTTTTACAATGTCCATAAGTTATGCAACATGCATGACGTAGGTGTATACACACATGTTTATACTGTAGGAAATGTGTGTTACAGTCCTAAATATCATGTATTAGGCAATCTCTGATGAGAAGATATTTGTGAGAAGCAAAAACACTGCGTGGTTTCTGCCTTCTCTATCAGACGCAGTGTAGTAGTAACAATGCCGCTTTGAGGAGTGGTCCAGTAAAAGGTGGAATTGCTGTGAAGCGAATGAAGCTTAGGCTTAGCACCCTCCCTTGCACAGGCCCATTCCAAGGTCCTGGAAGGGGCTCTACCAATCGGTTTGTAGGGTTATATGTTTTTGTTAGACTTGCAGAAGTCAGACATTTCACCTGCGATCATCAGTTCAGACCAATTTCTCTTTACATTTTGACTCACTCTGTCAGGGTTCCTATCACGTCAGGTGGTGCTGGAATGGCTGTGCAGACTTTTGGGATATGGCTAAGGGGCTGAGTTGGGAATTACATTTATATTGCTCACAGCCACTTCTCTGTATAGTTAAGTGATTGCAAACTATCTCAAATAGGCATCACTTCTAAAAAGACGTCTGTTGTCCACTGTTCCAACTTTCCTGGTGATACGACATTCAGGTGCAGGGTGCAACACTATTTTCGTATTGTAATAGGAACTTGTACTATCGTGCCTGGCAAGCACCAGAAGTACGTGGGTAAAGGAGGAGAAACAGCATTTGCAAAGTATGGATGCAGAATCTGGTCTGTTTATTAGATATACAAAATTGTAAGTAGTGGGTTAGAGTCTCTTTGACACCTACTCAAAATGGAAGCTCACTCCTTCGTGAGTACACTTAGTAACGTGGCATATACTATTCTAAACCTACCATACATTTTTCCTTTTTTTGATAGGAGTTAAGCAAAAAGAATTCATCAGAATTCCTGGGTTTTTAGGTAATAATTACTGTATTTGGAAAGATGAAATAATTGAGAAATTACAGATTCCTTATATAGATATATGTGAAAGAGACCTTATTTATAATTTTTAATTTTTATATACAAATAAATAATTAAGACAAAAATTTGGGGAATGTTAAACAGTGATTGAGTGTTGAAATCAATAAAGATTATTTTGATATTGAGAAGCAAAGTGTAATGAAAAGTTTCAGATCATACCAAAGCAATAATTTATTAAGAGAAAAAAATAAATTTAGGATAGAAGTAATGATCTGGCTTTTGGTCTGTTTAATAATCCAATTAATGAAGAAGAATGCATCATATGATCACATTGGAAAAATTCAAAATTCTGGTTAAGTTTGTAAGAAATATTGACGTTAGTAAAAGTTTAAATATCAGAAAACACCTCTATAATGAAGATATTGGCAGAAAACTGGCTAGTGAATGTTCTCAATTCAAATAGTATTTAAAATTAATCACTGCACATGGAATCTTGAAATGCCATTGCTGCTTATACCAAATTTGACAGCAATACTAAAAATGTCCATGACATTATCACTGATGAGTTATGAACTTGAAACTTTTCTAAACTATCAAAATGAAGAACATTGTGATTAACTATGCTAAAGATTCCATAGGTAATGATATTACAAAATGATTATCATAGGACAACTAATTGCAGAGTATACAGTGAAAAAAATGTAGAAAAAATATTACAGGGTGTGTAAGGCAGTTAATTACTAAACATTATTATGCTATTTTTCTAGATTCTGTGATGTTTGTAATAATTGTCAGCTTTTAAAAATTTATATTTTATTTGGTTTCTTTACTTATTCTAAATAAATATTCACCTTCATGTCTAACGGTGAACTAATAATTTTGCATTCTTTTGAAAAAAATATGGCCTCAAAATTTTATAAGCTTCATTCAGGTCCTATAAAACCTGGATGTGCCTCTGAAGCCAGATTACCCCTTGTGGTATAGCAAAAAAACCCTCATTAATTCCTCTATATCCATTTTCTTTTGGCCTAAAAAGTTGAAGACTGAAATTAAGCTGTACTCATATTTAACATATTTGTTAACAGCCTTCATGCGGTTGGCCCACAGAGGTCATGGGTTGCTCACACTGACACTCACGTGGCACCCTGAGGGAAGTGGGAAGCTCCACAAGTTAGAAGGGTTGGCAGTGGTGGCTTCCCCATTTCCTAAACACCCAGCACATTAGAAGCCCTGCAGCTTACTTAAGTGCAAGTGAGGGGATTTACCTATTAGCTTATCTAGTTTGAAGTAAATTAGACACCGCAGATAACAGAAGTCCAAGTGAACGATGGGAAGAAGGCAGGCTGACCCTTCTCCTATCCCTGGTGTGAACTCTTCTTCAGCCACATTAAAACGTGAAACAACAATGATCTGATCTCACGTGACAAAAAGCCAGCCAAAAAATTCTGAAATTACCAAAAGGACTGTTGAAATATGTTTTCACATTCACTATTGTTCATGATAAACCTTCCCCTGGGCATTTCTTGTCCTTTGGGATACTAGCTAATGATAGTCACTCACGTATATAATTTATAAATAAATAATTACACATTTATTGGGGGTTTAGGCTTATACACATATTTTTAATTGGTGGAGATGCTTGATTAAACGTTCGTACATGGAAGATAGATGAAACTCCACTCTCCATCTCTGAGCAGGAGTGGCTGCTGATCAGACTAGGGTTGAGTATTTGTTAATTTGCTACGCCAGGCTGATTCCTGTTGGCAGGGGAATTGGCCAGTTTAAAAAGAGGATTATTTAGTCAATGAGAGAAATGACACACACCAAAGACAGTCTCAAGAGCTGCTTCATTTCCCGCAGGTGTTCCTCTTGGAGGCCACGTGCACTTTTGATATGGCGTAAATGAGCTTCTGTTCACTGTAACCAGAAGAACCGGCCTGTCTCTTCCTAGGATTGTGGGTTTCTCACGAACAGGAACCCTGTTGTCTTTGTACTCCTTGTTTTCATTTAATAGTGTCCTACATGTCATAGGCACTTAATAAATGTTTGTTTAAATAAAAATTAAAAGTATCCAAAGTTGGAAAACTATATATTTAAGAGCAGTCAGCCTGACCTTTACATTTTGGAGTCAGGGAATAATTTTATAAATCTCCAAATTATTTTTATTGATTATATTTTTAATTTTACCTGAGCATAATCTTCCACAATTCTTACTTCTTCTGCCATAATTTCTTCATCCTGTTTAACAAGCACCTGAACTTTCTCAACCACTTGTGAAACTTTCTGTAGTTTTTCTACTAGGATTTCTTTTTCCTAATGAACCAAAGAATTCTTCTTAGCACGAAATTTAAGGGATATGATATCTCTTTTTATTAAAGAGAAATTCAAATAGCTTATTTCTTATTACAAAATTTATCAAAATCAGGTTGAAATATATTTTTTTAATAGACTAATAAGGATGACTACATTAAATATCACTTCACACAATACACATAAAGAATGATAAGTATGAGTTTTGGAATACTCGGCAGACAGCAAGTTACCACAGCACATTTCAGATGGATTTAACTAATAACTATGGAATTTTTCTATGTGAGCTTTTACAATTAGCTATATACCTATTACACATTTAATTATAAGATATAATGATGTTTCTAAATTGCTATTATTGTTGTTATTACTTTCCTCATTTTACCAATAAGAAAACTGAGACTAAGAGAGGTTACACAGCTGCATGGTAACAAAGCTGGGATTCTAATCCATATTTGTCAAGAATCAGAGCCTTTGCTTTCAAACACTGTTCTATATTAAACTATAAAATCTTTAAAAGAGATTTCAAAGCAAACACACCTTTGTTATTTGTTCTATTTGAGGGCCAAGAATCAAGAGCTCCTCCTGCATATCTGTAACTAGAGTAGTTGCTTCCAGGATCTTGGATAGACCCATAGAAAAACGATTCCTGAAGGCAAAAAAGTATTAAGAAGGTAGAAGATACGACAAAATATTAGCAAAGCAGGACATACTGTGAACATTAGTTGGAAGACAACATGGTGAAGATATCAATTCTCCCCAAATTGATATTTAGTTTTAATGCAGTTGCTATCGAAAATGCAGTACGACTTTTTTGTAGATATGGACAAGCTTACTGTAAAATTTATATGGAAAGGTAAATGAACTAAGATAATTAAAATAACTTTGAAAAAGAAGAATAGAGTGGGTAGAATCACTCTACCTGATTGTACAGTAACAGTAATCAAGATTATGTGGTATTGGCAGAGGGACAGACATGTAGATCAATGGAACAGAACAGGGAACCCAGAAATTAACCCACACAAGTACAGTTAACTGATAACCCACACAAGTACAGTTAACTGATTTTTGACAAAGGTGCAAAAGCAACAGAGGAAGGAAAATTTTTTCCACAAATGGTGTTGGGGCAGTTGGTTATACAAAATGAACCCTGACCTACATCTCACGCCTTAGGCAAAAATTAACTCAAAATGGACCACAGAATTAAACGTAAAAGGTAAAACTATAATACTTTTAGGAGAAAACATAGGAGTAAGTCTTTGGGATCCAGGGCTTGGTGAAGAGTTCTTAGACATGACAAGGGAAGCACAATCCATAAAGGAAAAAAATGGATAAATTGGACTTCATAAAAATTAAAGCCACTTTCTCTCTGAAAGACCTTGTTAAGAGGTTGAAAAGAAAAGCCACCAACTAGAACAAAATATTTGTAATCCACATATCTGACAGGACTCATGTTTAGAATATATAAAGAACTCTCAAAACTCAACAATAAAGAAGTTGAACTCATTTAGAAAATGTGCAAAGGATACGAAGAGATAAAAAGGATATATGGATGGCAAATAAGCACATGAAAAGATGTTCAACATAATTAGCCATTAGAAAAGTGCAAATTAAGATCACAATGCTATATAATTATGCACTTATTAGAATAGTTAAGATAAAAAATAGTGACAATACCAAACACTTGCAAGGATGCAGAAAAGCTGGATCTTTCATACACTGGTGAGAATGTAAAATGGTACAGCTACTTTGAATGACAATTTGGTATTTTCTTAAAAAACTGAACATATACTTATGATTTGACCTAACAATCACACCCCTGGCATTCACCCTAGAGAAATGAAAATTTACATGCACACAAAAACCTGTACACAAATGTTTATAGCAGCTCCATTTATAATCACTCCAAATTGGAAACAGCCCAAATTCCTTCAATGGATGAACAGACAAACTATGGTACATCCATACCATGGAATACTATAGAGCAATAAAAAGGAAGAAACTGTTGATACATGCAACAGCTTGGATAAATTTCAAAGGCATTATGCTGAGTAGTAAAGCAATTGCACTTCCTCTATGTAAGGGTTAAAATTGTAGAGATGGAGAACAGATTAGTGGTGGCAAGATTTGGAATGGGAGGAGGAAAGGAGTGGGAGGAGGAAAGGAGTGGGCGTGACTATGAAGGGGTAGCACAAGGGACATCTTTGAGGTGATGGAAAAGTTCTGTATCTTGATTGACATTGTGATTACACAAATCTATACATAGGATAAAATAGAGTAGAACTATATACACACATTGTACCAATGCCGATTTCCTGGTTTTCATATTGTACTATAGTTATGTAAAATGTAACCACTGGGAGAAATTGAGAAAAGGTACACTGGATCTCTCTGTACTATTTTTGTAACTTCCTGTGAATCTAACTATTCCAAAATAAAAAGATTTATTTTTTAAAAAGCTATAAGATAAAGTTGAAAATTTTCCATTTACCTATTTGCTAGAATAAAAAATTTAAAATATACAGTTTCTATGGAATAAAATAAAGTAAATATTTTAAAATCAGAAGACTACTGATATTAGTCAACAAAATTTTAGTCCTGACTCTACCAAGAGAGGTAACAAGCATTATGGAGCATTTTTTGAAAAATGGAGGGGCCACCCCCATGGCCTGGTGGTTGAGTTTGGCATGTTCTGCTTCAGCAGATCACAGGTTCAGATCCCAGGTGTGGCCTACCCTATTCATCAGCCATGCTGTGGTGGCGACCCACATACAAAATAGAGAAAGACCGGCATAGATGTTAGCTCAGGGCTAATCTTCCTCAAGCAAAAAAAGAGGAAGATTGGCAATGGATGTTAGCTTAGGGTGAATCTTCCTTAGGAAAACAAAAAAGGCAAGATAGGGTCTCTACTTCTTGGGCTTTCATAATCTAAAAGAACATTCTCACCCATGCCTTTTAAATCGTCAATTACATAGATACTCTCAGTATTTGATTTTTTGATCTAACTAGGACAGGTCCTCAAAAACTTCTCATCTGGATTACTATAATAGCTTTTATTCTTGTATCTCTCCAATTTGTACCCCATTCTAATACTTGAGTAAACTTCCTAAAATACAAGTCTATTTATATTACTCACCTATTTAAACAGTTATTATTTGTTGCATATAGGTTAGACACTGTGCTTAGCATTTAATCTGTAAATATATCATCCCCAAGAAGGGGGTGCAATTAAAACTAAAATGGACTTGTAAAGGAAAAACTGAAAAAGATAACTGGACAACTGAAGCTCAGCTCCCAGTGGAGCACACACTCAACACAGACTATTTGGGCTTTAAAGGTGATAATTCCTCAGAAGGGTATCTCCCATTTAAACAACATTTAATTATAAGTTTTGGGGTGGGGAGAGGTGTGGATTGGCTGTAAGAGACCCAAATCACATAATTAACCCTTCCCACTTTTTTTTCTCCCATGTCTACCTGTGGGAAACTGGGCTACTGGAATTTGTGAGCAGCAAAGAAGGGCTGGGGAGTGGGGACCTATAGCCCAGTGCTTCTTTTACCACCTAGCTATACTTGACAGATATGAGCAGTTATGAACACTGATGATAACGCTCATGCATATAGTCACAACTCTTAAGGTGGTCCTGGTACGACCCACACATCAGGGGCTGGGAGATGTTCTAGGATAGTATAATGTATACAAGGAAGAAACTACCTAGGAATGTGTGTGGGTATATGGTGTGGGTAAGACATGGGGAACACTGGAAAAAGGGTGAAGTGATTGTGACAGGCACTGATCACACTAATCACATGGCTGTGAATGGAAAGCAGCAATCCTGGGTGGTGGGAAGGGGACACTTTAGAAACCCGGGGGTGGGAGGTGGGAGGAGAATCCACTAATCTCTCCTGACTCTTGCCTACAGGGCATCTGGCCACTTTACCCAGACTGCTGCCACCACCCTCAATTTAACCACTCACCAACAAAAATCTTAACCTAAGGACTCTCAGAAACCTTCCAGTGCTGCTAACTCCAGGAGTGATCAGCCTTTACTTAAAACAACAGAATGGGATTAACTCCCTGAACTAATATGATTCCTTTTAGACTTATTGTATTCACAGATTACACCAACTGATATAAATTTAACTGGTGTGGAATCTGCCATGTCCCACCTGACCTGTTAACAAAAATTTAATAAAATTAGACCCTGACCCCACATTAGCAAAATGCTGCTGTTGGGGTTGCTACTACTATTTATGTAAATGTCAGGCCTATACTTGTCAGCCACACACAAAGTAGTCTAAACTTTCTAGCATGAGTGGTGATGAAGAATTTCATTGCCTTGGGCTTCCTGCTAGCCATTTGAGGCAGAGTATGTTTGACTGCCAACGCCTCTTGATGCACCTGTATTAATAACGTTTTTAACTGGCTTGGCTCCAGATAGGGAGCCTGGCTGTGGTCTATCCTCCAAGGGAAGTCATAGTATGGCTACTCTCATCCAATGTTGCCTAAGGTAAATAGAAATGATTTGATCCAAGCCCCTATTAGTACAATTAATTAGGGTATTGGATAGGTTGGCCTATTATTTCTAGCTGGAGACTTGGCAGGTCTGAGGATGGAGTTGTAGAGGAATGGCTCTCCCATGGCACCCTGGCAACATTTCATGTCTCCACATAGATCATGTAGGCAAAGTTTACTACAACTGATTTTAGTCCTGGCAAAACACCTTGTGATCCTCCTAGAACATGAGAGCGTGGGATGCTTCTGAGCAGACGCCACAAGGCCACTTGTCATTCACTTCCCTATCTTCCTGGGAGACTCATGAGACTGTCTCCTGGGTTTTGATTAGGTATGAGACTTTCTGCCTCCTGGTTTCTCCCCTGTCTTCCTAGGTGCAGCTGGAGGCTGTAAAACTGCTTAGCTGCAGCATGACATGAGCTCCTCAGCAACACGGTGTCCCACCATCTGTGTTGCAGTCATCCGGCTCCTTTTATTTTGGTGTAGTCTCATGGGATCAGGGGCATGGGGAGTAGTGTACCTGTGGCCACTCCTGCTTTCATTGCTGTGTAATTCACAGACTGCCTGACTCTAACCATCACTGCCTTTTCACTGGCTGAGTCTGTTGGTCTTGCAGGGACAGAGGCAGCCTTTGAATGTCCACAGGGGAGACAGCCAACTTACCTCTTTTAAGGTAGTCTGCAGCTTTTGCCTTTTTCCTCCACTGAAAAGGCAGATCTGGGCTCACTGTTTTGTATTTGTGTCTCTTTTTACAAACAGAAGAACCGACGTAAAATATATGTTTCTGATTTGGTCTCAAAGCCTTACCTCTGTGTTTGCATTTCCTTCTCTCGTGACCTTAAAATGTGAGCAAATGTATCCATGAATCGCAAGAAGCTACTGGGAGTGATATAAAAATGCCTTCTGGTGTTTCCAAAGTATTTTATGCTCAAGTCTTTTACACTTTTGTGGATTTGCACACATGTTGGGGCAAGTTTTTCTTTTAAGTTCTGAAAAATAATAATTTTTAAGAATTAAGAGAAAGCAATCCAAATATAGATCAAAAAAAGAGAAAACTGAACATTGTGAATAACTTGAAATAGTTTATCATTTCTGAGATGTGGAGATATAGAAAAAGGCCCTGGATGGATGAGACCAAGAATATATGAGTCTTAATGGTTGGGATGGTATTAGGGTGGAAAGGCAACAATATGGACAATGACTAATATCATGCCAGACTCATTCTACTAGGCTTTATCCTTATTTCTGTTACAGACATCCAAGGATTTAGGGCACCGTTGTCAGTGGCCAAGGTTTATGGTGCTTCCTTTGTCTCTCATCTTCCTTTCTTAAAGTAGGCTATCAATAGCAAGACCCTCAACTTCCCTGAGTAAAACAAAGCTGCAAAAATGTAAGAACTCAAAGGATATATAGATACACAGGTGGGCAAAACTGGAGTAGAAAGAGTATCCCCTTTGCTTAGATTTGGAGAGAATTCTGACTTAGACATAACCCAGTCCTGGTTACCCCTCTCCAGTCCACCAAGCCTAGCCAATCACCTGGTTACTTTTAACCTAGCTGCATTTTCTTCCTGGTTCCACTCTGTCTCTACTGTTTTTGGCCATTGCTTTCCTCGAACACGTGGACAAGTAAGATCACAAGGCTCCTTCTAGGTCCCACATTAAGTTTCAGGCCTCTATGCATTTACAACTTCTTTTGTCAGCACCCCACAGGATCTTCAGTTGAATCAGTCTAGAAAAGATTCTTACTTACTTGTGACTCATAAATTCTAAACTAATTTTGTATGTGACTTGTGCTCTCATTTCTCTGTAGTTTTGCTGTTGCAGCCAAGCCAGAGAAATTTACAAAAAATACGCAGAAGGTTGCAGCATCCTTACCATAGGCTCTGGTATGCAAAATGGAGGTTGTTTTCCTTCATGGAAATCTGCTGTTCACCATGGGATCAGAATAGTGAAGAGACCCAGGCACTGAGGAATTTGGGCATCTTTGAAATAGGGTTAATCAGGGGTAAAAAAGATGGGGAATTGATAAAAGAGTCAAAACAAACACTTGACTTATTTCATAATTTTGCCTAGAGCTGCCTATTTTTGCCCACCTAGGGTTCGTTGCTATTCAGAGACAGGATACTGTCAGATTCTGTTAATAAATTGAAACCTTCCCTTTTATTTAGTTTCTTAAAGAGGTTATATTTACCTCTCTGTTTTCTAAATCCACCTTTTCTTTTAAGAAAGAGTTGGCTACAATAAAGAGAGCTTCTTCTGGCCAATTCTCATACCAGTCGATTGTGCAGGCACTAATCATAGAAGGATATACTCTACAATTTTGGCGGAGATTAGGTCCTGCAGGACTCATGGTCATAAAAATATGAAGATTTTTATATATTCTCTGAAAATTAATGAAAATACAAGTTGTTAAAAGGTAATCCACTGCTTTGAAAAAAATATTATATTGAAAATTATATTTAAAACTTGTTTCAGTTCTTTCCTTAATGGGTGGACTAGAGGCTCATCAACTGGACATTGAGTGCCCGCCATAAGCAGAGCCCTTCCAAGGGAAACTACCAGTCCCACAGTGCTCTTCTGAGCAAAGCAGCCAGGTTCTGTTCTATGTGCCCCCACTGTCTTGGCTTCAGCTGAATGGACTGTGAAGGGGAGGCAGTGAACTCCAGAACATCTCTTGTTTAAAACAACTCTTTTGAGGGGGTCTGGTGCTAGAGTTCTGTTCAGTAGGGGACCTCATATCAGATGGTGATGGGTCTGACAATTTAACTGTTTCCTCTGGGGTGGTGTGCATTTAAGACCCACAGAAGCTCAAAGTGAGAAACAATCAGATGAATTAAAGCTTTCTGAAAGACACAGAGAGAAACAAAGATCAATGTTATGGCTAGAGCATCAGGGAGATATTAATAAACTCCTACAGTTGAAGCATTACAGCTAAGCAACATTAGATCCTGTACAATTTTGCAGGTCCTAGGCAAAGTGCTAGTTTCTATGAAGTGTGCCTGCATCCTTTCCTCCCATAACACCTGGCTGTGCTGCTGCTGTTCTGGCTTCATGGAAGGACTGGGCATGGGGCACAGATTGCTTCCCTATCTCCATGTGACATTTTACAATAAAACCACATTACTGAAAGCAGCTAATGTTCCTTTTAACTCAAAAAGTTCCATTTGTACAAAGTGATAATATCTTTGAGTATCAAGTAACCTATTTTGCCAAGTAAGTGTGGTAAAGCTGAAAGAAGACGAAAGTGTAAGATTTCCCCTGCTTTTTGTCTTTAAAAAAATTTCCAAGAGCAAATTAAACTGCTCAGTGCAAAATTCATAAGATACAGAAATGTTTAAATTAAAAATGAAATCAACTTTCTTCGCTTTACCCATCACCAAATTCCTACTTGAAGATATCCAATGTTAACAGTTGAAAGTGTGCCTTCACTATTTATTATTATTGTCAAACATTTTTGGGAGTATGGTGTATATACATATACATATATGTATATATACATATATATATTCCTGGTGTTCCTGGTTTATTTTTTATTTCTAGAGTGCACTGTTCTCCACATTCCAAATAAGAATTTCATTGTTCTTCCTTACCACTCACAATCTATTGGTTAAACCAACAACAAGGCACTAGAGTGCCACAAGTTATCAGGATAACTTCTATCCTTCTTTCTACCATGGCATTTTAAAATATAACTCAATCCAAGTATCCTTTCATATGATATTGTTCTCTCTCAATTGTGGATTCCATTTCTGGAATCTTTTACATCTTCTTCTTGTGCCAGATCACTAAGTATCTCTTGAGGAATGGAGCTTGGCCCAGTTCAATTTTCAAATAACTCCATGATAAGCAGAAAGTGGCACCAGAAATAAGTTGACCTGTGGTACTTTCCCAGCGAACATTTTGGTTTGGGGAATCATTTCTATCTGTTCACTAAGCCATTGGTCAATCATCATGCCTTAAAGACCCAGAAAGTCTAGTTCATTGGTCTAGTCTATATGTCTCACCAAACTGGTCCTTTCATAGCTACTCAACTGCTGAGTTCATTCTGAATATCACCTGCTCTATCTGGCTGATTTCTTTCTGTACCCACACTTCCTGGCCAATTCTAGGGCTATTCAAAGGGATGAAAGAAATCTTGTTTCTTGCCTTTCCAGACTCGTTATCAACATGACTGAAATGAAAACCACATTGGCCAGGAAGGGATCTCAGTGCAAGAAATAATATTGGGATCTTATTTCTCTCGTCTTTGCCTCTAGCTGCTATTATTTTTTTAAGCCCTTGATAGCCAGTCAGGCCCCTATCTTTTTCAATCTTTGGCCTGCCTAAGAGAATGGTGTGTCTGTGCATAGGGATGACAGCCATTATTGAAGCTTGACAAACTCATTTAAAGAACTAAAGAAATTATCCAATTTGAAAATCATATACAGAATTATAAACATAGTCTACTTTTAATTTAACATGACAATTTTATAGAGCCAATTCACAAATAAGTACCTTTTGGAAGAATGAAAGTAAAGATTGCCTATTATCAATATAACCAGACTGTTCAGCCAGAGATCTAATCCTTAGTGCAATAGAATCCAGTTCCTCATTTTCAAACAAGTCAGGCATTTTTCCCAAATTGAGGATGCCGTTCAAATCTTCTAAAAACGACTCCTTCAGTGAAACATATATTTAATTAGGAATGAGTAAATTATTTATATATTCTATCCTAAACACATAAAATTGAGAAAGCAATAGTGTTTAAGGAGCATTAAGGTTAATTTTTTTAAATACTAAACTTCTCTCAATTCAAATCCATTAAAGATTTTTTTTCTGACTTAAAATAAGCTTTATTGATCTGTTCATTCAATGAAATATTAGAGAACATATATTTGGTACTGACAGTATGCCAAACACCTGTGTCATGCACTGGGGCAAGAGGTATGGAGGGGTGGACACAGTGATGAGTTGAGCGGGGTCTCTGCTTCAAGAACTTTATAGAAGACTTCAGTCCATCTACTTTTGTGTTTGAATACTACACAAACTAGGAATAACATGGGTGAAAAATTATTTTAATTTAACCAAGTTCATCTCTATCGAAGGTTCCGAATCAAATGGGAAAGGTAACAGAGGAGAAAGAAGAGTGAAAGAAACTCTACCAGAGGAGTTATTATAAAAAAGCATGAACATTTTGGTTTTGAGAATAAATCCAAGCTTTCTTTAAAAAAAAAGAAAGAAGCATTATTAGCATTATGTGCGCCTCAGGATACTCCTCAGATGCTCACAGGTTTCTGGTATTTCAGCCCAGGTGGCGAAGGGCAGGGAGCTAGTGGGCAGTCTCCAGTAGAGGCCAACAGAGGTGACACGGGGCTAACTGCTTTCCTGTCACCCAGACATGATGGAGAACCACCAAACACACTTAATAAACACACTGACTGTTACTCACTTGTCGAGAGTTCAGCTAAGGTACTCCACGGCATTGCTCCCTCAGCATCCATTTTGTTTGGCCAAGCGACCTGTGGGGGTCCTTAAACCGACACCAGCCCCTCACGCAAGCGCATGCCCCAGATAACAGCCCACAGAGTCACAGCCAATCTAAGTTGCTGGTATGACTTCCCCAACAGCCCTTGTGATCACAGTCTCCCTGCCTCCCAGGGCCTGTATGCTTTATGTGTCCTTTAGATG
Organism: Equus quagga; assembly: GCF_021613505.1. NCBI lineage: Eukaryota > Metazoa > Chordata > Mammalia > Perissodactyla > Equidae > Equus > Equus quagga. Next base: position 40,489,460 of record NC_060278.1, read on the forward strand.
AGACCCCGTGGGGCTTACCCAAACCCCGCTCTTAGGGTTTGAATTCACCAACCCAGCTCTAGCCTGGGAAACCCAAAGCACTCCAGCCACGTGCCCTAATAAAGGCATGTGCCCCAGGTCCTGCCTTTCTCTGTGTGTACCCTGCCTTGACTGTCCTCATGTGGCCCCTGGAAGCGTGCTGTGTACTTCCTCCAGGGGGACCTATGAGTAATAAACTTCTCTATTTCAAATTCACTTGTAGTCTTTTGTGGAAACATATTTCACCATCTGGGACCCTGTGCTCCACTTAACAAATGTTAATTTAACAAAATCATAACACTATTTTTTTGATTCACATGGAAAGCAATAATGTAGCCAGAAGAAACCTGGAAAGTATGGAAGGGAGTCCAATGAGCTTGAAGTCCTTAACAACATGGGAATAGAGGAGCCATGTTCATATCAGCTCTGACTTGACAGTCTTTTCTAAAAAATGATTTATTAAATTAGAGCACTAGGCTCCTGGCATGGGAGAAACTACATATTCTGAAGTCCAGAAAGAAAGCATCTGGTAGAAACCTCAACCAGATCAATAGAGCACGATATTTAAATTTTGGCAGGGGAGAATATATAGCAGAAAAACTGGATATTATGGAGTCCTGCAGACATGACATGGCACTTGGATTTACTCTTAAAATATGACATGAAAGAAAAACACAACTCTAGAGAGAGGGGTCCAGTTTTAGGAGAAAAAACAAGATGAGAGTCTGAAACAATACTAATAACTATACATTTCTGAATCATAGATAACAAACAATGTTCCCTTGACACTTTGCCACAAAGAAGTAAATCCCATCTGAAATAGTACTCCTAATTATGCTTTGGCTGTAGAAGTGTATAACTTATGCAAAACAATAGATTTTTTAAAAGGTGGGTGATTAATATTTTTTGTTTGTATATAAATGAAGTATATCCTGTAAGGAAAGTCCTAAACTAGATGGGAAATTCGAGGGATAGAGGAGAGAACCAGAAGCCTCAGCGCTGTGAGAGCACACTGGATTACATGGTCAGAGAGGGGATACAGATGGTAGCGTTTTTTTAAAAACACAGATTACAAAACTAGTTCAGATAGAAGATGGATGACTTCAGTTACATAGATAAATTGCTTTCAATTTGTCAATTAAAATGAAAATTATAAAGATATAGAGAATGCTTTTGTTGTAATGCTTGTGCAAAATTATCTACAGCATGATTACAAACATATAAACTCTATGGGTTATGACTGGATAAGGACAGAGAATAATGAAAAGAATTGATAGGATAGGTTAATAGGACTATAGATAAATATTTTCTTTTCAAATGTTAAATTTTAGGGGGCTACTTAAATATCAAACATTAGCAAATAATAAAGACAAAAAGCACTTACCTGATCTGGGTTTAAATTCGTAACTATCAAAACAGTGGGGATCCCTTCTAATCCTGCTTGAATAAACACCTTTTTAAAGTCTTCTTTGAATTCTGTGTAGGCATAATTGTGAGACGTAGGCACTCGGTATAGTCTGTTTTCTGTCAAGTAACAGGCCAAGGTTGTACAAGTTTCTTTTCCACATCCATCTGTTCCAATCTTTGGAAGAAAAAAATCCAACAGGTAATTCCTATATATGTTCTGGAAATCTATCAATATATAGTTTTTTATTTATATGTGCTAGAAATTTACAGCAAAAATATCTTAGACTATTTTTATAATCTTTTTGTAAGATATATTAAACATAATTAAAGTATTTTATCAAAGCGTTATAAGGCACTCATACACATTCAAAATTTTCATCTTTTCTCTTTACATCCTCTTGAACTATGTAAGTTCACTGGAAAGATAACATAATCTGGCAGAACAGCAAAGGTAGGCTTATAAATCATCATTATGCCACTGTCAATATTTCATTCTTCATTTATAAGAATTTAGATAGGTCTTTTCCTATTTATTTTGAGCAATAAACACTTAATAAGAGCTCTTTGGTAGTGATGACAGAGCTTTACCTTTTTTAACAGCCTTATTGAGGTATAATTTGAAGACTATACCTGTTTTAAGTGTACAAGTCAATAATTTTTAGTAAATTTACTAAGTCATGCAACCATCACTACAATCCATTTTTAGAAGATTTCCAGCACCCAAGATGCCTCAAGCCCGTTTGCAGTTAATCCTCATTCCAACCCGCAGTCCCAGGCAACTATTAATATGCTTTCTGTCTCTATATATTTGCCTTTTTTGGACATTTCCTATAAAAGGAATTACACAATACCAAGTCTTTTGTGTATGACTTTCCACTTACCATGATGGTGTTGAGGTGCTTTCACGTTGTGTGTATCATTCCCTTTTATCGCTGAGCAGTATTCTATTGTATGGATAACCACATTTTGTTTATTCACCTCCTGATGGACATTTGCATTGTTTCCACCTCCTGGCTATTATACTAATGCTGCTATGAACATTTGCGTACAAGTCTTTGAGTGGCCATTTGTTTTACTTTCTTTTGTGTAGATACATAAGAATGGAATTGCTCAGTTATAGAGTAAATATATGTTAAACTTTATAAAGAATGGGCAAATTGTTTTCCAAAGTAGTTGTACTATTTTACATTCACATCAGTAATGTGTGAAAATTCCAGTTTATCTACATCCTTGTCAACACTTGTTATTGAGCACCTTTTTGATGACGGTCATTTAAGTGGGTGTGTAGTGGTATCGCAGTGTAGTTTTAATTTTCATTTCCCCAGTGATTAATGATGTTGAGTATCTTTTCATGGGCTTATTAGCCATTCATGTATCTTCTTTGGTGAAATATCTATCTAAATCTTTTGCCCATTTAAAAAAATAAACATTTTATTTTAGAAGAGTTTTTGATTTACAATAAAATTGCCAAGATAGTAAAAGACGATTTTTATATACCCCACATCCAGATTCCTCTATTTAGTATGATACATTTATTACCATTAATGAAACAATGTTGGTATGTTATTAAGTAAAGTCCATACTTCATTCAGATTTCCTTAGTTTTTATCTAATGTGCTTTTTCTGTTCCAGGATTCCATCCAAGAGACCACATTACACTTAGTTGTCACTTTGGCTCCTCTTGACTGTGACAGTTTCAGATTCTCTTTGTTTTTGATGACCTTGACAGTTGCAAAGAGTACTGGTCAGGCAGTTTGTAAAATGTTCCTCAGTTGGGATTTTCTTAGTGACTAGGGTTATGTGTTTTTGGGAGAAAGGCCACAGTGATAAAGTGCTGTTTTCATGATGCTGACCTTGCTCACCCGATGAGATAGTGTTCGTCAGTTTCTCTATTGTAAAGTTGCTCTTTTATCCCCCTTTCCATACTGTACTTGGGAGAAAGTCGCTAATAGTAGCTCACAGTTAAGGAGTTATGCTCCAACTCCTTGAGGGCAAAGTATCTACATAACATTATTTGGAGTTCTTCTTTATGGGAAATTTGTCTATTTTTCTCCATTTATTTATTTATTCAATAATTTATTAATATTTATGGACTCATGGATATTTACTATATACTTTGGGTTATAATCCCATACTACTTTATTTATTTGGTTGTTTCGGGTATGGCCATGGGGAGCTCTTTTAGTTGGCTCCTGTGTCCCTTTGACCTACTCTCATCATTTTGATTTTTTTTTTAACACTTCCTTTCTGGTGCTACAAGATAATCCATGTTCACACAGTAGGTTTTTTGTGCCAGCCTTATAATAAGCCATTTTTTCCAAGGAGCCCTGGTTCCTTTTATTGAAGAATGGTATTAGAAACCAAGATATGGGTGCTAGGTGTGCTCATTACTACTGGGGTATCACTGTTTCTAGGCCCTCTCAGCAGACACAGCAAGGAAATTTGTTTGTATGCTAACCCTGCATATACACATTTCTATAAATATTTCTATATGTAACCATCTATATTAAACTAAACATAAGTTCAACTGATGTCTTCAACTCTAATCTATTACTATACAGGTCATTCTAGCCTCTTCCCCTTGTTTATCTATAACATCCCACTCCAACAGTGAGAAAACTGGCTCCCGTCATCTGCCATCCTTTACTTAATGATCCAGTTGCAGTACATATGTATAGCGGTATCAGAATGGTTGACCTGACTCCCATAGGAACTACTTTATTAACTAGAGTACAGTGCTTACGTACACTTTCTTTTGCCTTTAAGCTTAGAGACTCCACTCATTTCCAAAGTTCCTTAGGTGAGTGCCTTTTCCTCTCCCTCTCTTCAGTGAGGTTGTGTCATACATTGGCAACACAATTTGATTTTTTTCACATTCTGTATTCCATCCTGGGATCCCTGGACCTCCTAAATGATTTTTAAAAATCTGCATACATTAAGGTTCACTCTTTGTGCTGTAAAGTTCTGTGGGTTTTGACAAATGTATAGTGCCACATATTCATCATACAGAACCATACAGAATAGTTTTGTCACCCTAAAAATCTTTTGTGTTTCACCTTCGTTTCTCCCGCCAAACGCTTGGCAACTACTAATCTTTTTACCATCTCCATAGTTTTGCCTTTTCCAGAATGTCATATAGTTGGAATCATACAGTATGTAGTCTTTCCAGGCTGTCTTTTTTCACTTAACAATATGCCTTAAAGACTTGTCTATGTCTTTTTATGACTTCATATCTCATTTCTTTTTATCTCTGCATAATATCCCAGTGTACCACAGTTTGTTTATCTATTCACATATTGAAGGACATTTTGGTTGCTTCCAGTTTTTGGCAATTATGAATAAAGTTGCTATAATCATTTATGTGCAGATTTTTGTGAGGACATAAGTTTTCAAATACGTTAGGTAAATATGTAAGAGCACAATTGCTAGGCTTAAGACTATGTTTAGCTTTTGTAAGAAGCTGCCAAACTGTCTTCCACCGTGACTGTGCTATTTTGCATTCCCACCAAAAATGAATGAGAGTTCCTGTTGCTCTGTATACCTGTAGCAATTCTCATTGTCAGTTTTTTGGATTTTGGTCACTTTAATTGGTGTGCAGTGGTATCTCGTTGTTTTCGCTAATGTCAAATTAGATAGAGCATTGTTTCATATGCTTTTGTGAGGTGTCTATTTTTAATTGGGCGGTTTGTCCTTAGGATTTCCTATAAAAAGAATCATGTGAAATATGAATAAAGACAGTTTTACTTATTCTTTTTCCAATCTGGATGCCTTTTTTTCTTTTTCTTGATCAATTGCACTGGCTAGAACCTCCAGAATAGTGTTAAATAGATATTGTGAGAGAACGTTCTTACTTTGTTCCCATTCTTAGGGAAAAAACATGTAGGTTTTCACCATTAAGCATGAGGTTAGCTACAAGTTTTTCATAGATTCCCTTTTTTAGGTTGATGAAGTTCTCTTCTACTCCTTTTTGCTGAGTTTTTTTAAAATCATAAACAGTGTTCAATTTTATCAAACACTTTTTCTGCATCTATCAAGATGATCATGCATTTTTTGCCTTTTACTCTATTAATATAGTGTATTATATTAATGGATTTTGGATGTTAAACCAAACATGTATTACTGGGATAAATCTCACTGGTTATGGTGTATAATGCCTATATGTTGTTGCATTTGATTTGCTAACATTGGGTTCAAAATTTTTATAACTATGTTCACAAGGGATATTGGTCTGTAGTTTTCTTTTATCATGATGTCTTTGTCTAGTTTCAGTATGAAGAGTGATACTGGCAGCACTGGGAAATATTCCCTCTTCTATTTTCTGGAAGAGTTTGTTAACGATTGCTTTAATTCATCATTGTTATCATTATAACATGTCTTTTTCCCCTCAGAATACTTTTTTTAACTGAGAGTATATTTTGTCTGATATTAGTATACCCACTCCAATTCTCTTATTGTAACTGTTTGCATGAATTATCTTTCTCCATCTTTTTATTTTCAACCACTTTGTGTCTTTGAATCTAAAATGTGACTCTTCTTGACAGCATATAGTTGGATTTTGTTCCTTTTAAAATCCAGTCCTACAATTTCTGCCTTTTTATTGGAACATTTAGAGCATTTATATTTAATGTGGTGATTGATTTATGTCTGCCATATTGCTTTTTTCTACTTGTCTCATTTCTTTTTTCTTTTTGTTTCTCCTTTACTATATTCTTTTGTGTTAAATCAATGTTTTCTAGAACTCTAGTTTAATTCCTTTGTTGTTTCTATTATGGATTTTTGAGTTATTTTTTTGATGGTTCCTTTAGGAATTACAGTGTAAACTTTAATTTATCAATCTACTCCAGATTAATATTAACTTAATTCCAGTAAAATATAAAAAGTTTGCTCCAATACTGCTCCATTTCCTCCCTCCTTTTTTGCACTATTTATTACTATATATACTAAATCTTTATGTTATCAGGCTAACAATAGTTTTATTATTATTGTTTTATGCAACTGTCTTTTAAAGCAGTTAAGAGAAAAAAAGAAAAATATACTTATACTGTCTGTGGTAGGCAGAATAATATCCTTGACACTCCACCCCTAAATATGTCCATGTTGTGGGCCCTGGAACCTGTGAATATATTACCTTATATGGCAAAAGACACATTACCAATGTGATTAAGGTTAAGGATCTTGAAATGGGGAGATTATTTTGGATTATCTGGTTGGATCCAATCTAATCATATAAGTCCTTAAAAAGCAGGGAATCTTTCCTGGCTGTGATCAGAGAGACAGAGAGGGAGAGAGAGAGATGTGTGATGACTGATGAAGAATTAGTGAGATGCCATGTTGCCGGATTTGAAGATGGAGAAAGGGGGTCATGAGCCAAGGGCTGGAGGCAGCCTCTAGAATCTGGAAAATGCATGGAAACAGATCCTCCCTTAGAGCCTCCAGAAAGGACGGCCCACACCTTCAGTTTTAGCCCAGTGACATCCATGTCATACTTTGGACATGCAAAAGGATAAAATAAATTTGTGTTGTTTAAGTTGCCATACTTGTGGTAAGTTGTTTCACAGGCAGTGGAAAATTAATACACTGTCTTTTTAAAACTTCAATTGCTTTTTATTAGAGAAACAGAGAGATTCACTGTAGAAAAAGTAGGAAAATAAAGAGACATTAAAAGGAAAAAATGTAAATAATATCTCCACCTAGAGATAGCATTATCTGTGATTTTTTCGAGCATACGAACAGAAGAATTTTAAACAAAAAAAGAAATCATTGTGTGCCTAATGTTTTGCCACTTGCTTTTTTTTTTTGAGGAAGATTAGCCCTGAGCTAACATCTGCTGCCAATCCTCCTCTTTTTTCTGAGGAAGTTTGGCCCTGAGCTAACATCTGTGTCCATCTTCCTCTATTTTGTATGTGGGACACCTGCCACAGCACGGCTTGATGAATGGTGTGTAGGTCTGTGCCCAGGATCTGAACTGGCAAACCCTGGGCAGCCAAAGTGGAGTACGTGAACTTAACCGCTGTGCCACCAGGCAGGCCCTGCCACTTGCTTTTTCACTTAAGAATATGTCTATTGCTGCATAACAAATTACTTAGAGCAACAAACACCTATCTTCTCACACGGTCTGAGGGTCAGGAACCCCCAGGAATGGTGTAGCTGGTGGTTCTGGCTCAGGGTACCTCATGAGATTACAGTCACCACACCAGCCAGGGCTGCAGTCATCTGAAGGCTTGACTGGTATGGAAGGATCTGCTTTCAAGACGACTTACTCCAGTCAACATGGTTGTTGACTGGAAATCTCAGTTCCTCACCACATGGACTTTTTTCCAACATGGCAGCTGGCTTTCTCCAGAGTAAGTGATCCAGAAGACAGGAGGAGCAAGTCAGAAGCCACATTGTCTTTTTCTTTTTTTAGACAGCTTTTTGAGATTTACCATACAATTCACCCATGTAAAGTATACAATTCAATGTTTTATAGTATATTCATAGGGTTGTGCGAGCATCACTACTGTCTAGTTCCAGAACTTTTTCAGCACTCCAAACAGAAAGCAATCACTCCCCATTCCCTCCTCCTCCCACCCCCTGGCAATCACTAACCTACCTTCTGTCTTTATAAATTTACTCATTCTGCACATTTCATATATACGGAATCATAAAATACGTGGCATTTGTGTCTGGCCTCTTTCACTTAGCATTAAGTTTTCAACGGTCATCCATGCTGTAGCATGTTGAATAATATTCCATTGTATGGATAACGTTTTGTTTATCCATTCATCAGTTGATGAATGTTGGGTTGTTTCCATTTTTAGCTAATATGAATAATTCTGGTATGAACATGTACAAGTTTTTGTGTGGACATTTGTTCTCTTGGGTATATACTTAGGAGAGGAATTTCTGGGTTATATGGTAACTCTATGTTTAACATTTTGAGAAACTGCCTGACTGTTTTCCAAAGAGGCTGCACCATTTTAGCATCAGCAGTGTATGAGGGTTCCAGTTTTTCCACATCCTTCCAACGCTTGTTAACTGTCTTTTTTATTATCGCCATCCTCGTGGGTGTGAAGCAGTAACTCAATGCATGTTTCTTTTTTATTTTTTTTTAAAGATTTTATTTTTTCCCTTTTTCTCCCCAAAGCCCCCCAGTACATAGTTGTATATTCTTCTTGGCGGGTCCTTCTAGTTGTGGCATGTGGGACGCCGCCCCAGCGTGGTCCAACGAGCAGTGCCATGTCCGCGCCCAGGATCCGAACCAACGAAACACTGGGCCGCCTGCAGCAGAGCGCGCGAACTTAACCACTCGGCCACGGGGCCAGCCCCTGCATGTTTCTTTTTATCCCACAAAGATCCAGGCTTGAACTCCCTCTATTCTTTTTTTTTTTGGAGTTAAACTATATGTATTTTTTAAAAAAGATGGATACCTGAGGTAACACTTGTTGCCAATCTTCTTTTTTTCCTTCTTCTTCTTCTCTCCAAAGCCCTTGGGTACATAGTTGTATATTCTAGTTGAGAGTGCTTCTAGTTATGTTATGTGGGCTGCCGCCTCAGCATGACCTGATGAACCATGCCATGTCCGCACCCAGGATCCGAACTGGTGAAACCCTGGGCCACCAAGGCAGAGTGCGCAAACATAACCACTCGGCCACGGGGCCAGCTCTACATGTATTTTTATTTTTTTGAGATGTACAACAGTGATTTGACATCTATTTACATTACAAAATGATCGTCCTGATAAGACTAGCAACCATCTGTCATTATACAAAGTTATGACAATATTGTTGACTATATTCCCTATGCTGTATATCACATCCCCATGGCTTATTTATTTATGACCGGAAGTTTGTACCTCTTATCCATTTCACCTATTTCACCTTTCCCCACAGCCCCAACACCTGTAGCAACCACCAATTTGTTTTCTGTATCTATGAGTCTGTTTCTGTTTTGTTTCATTTGTTTGTTTTTTTAGATTCCACATACAAGTGAAATCATCTTCTTTCTCTGGCTTATTTCACTTAGCATAATACCCTCTATGTCCATCTAAGTTGCTGCAAATGTGAGGATTTTGTTCTTTTTTTAGGCTTGAGTAATATTCCACCACATATATATATATATATATACACACCACATCTTCTTTATCCATTCATCACCAATGGACACTTAGATTGCTTTTATACCTTGTCTATTGTAAATAACGCTGCAAAGAACATAGGGGTGCACATATCTTTTTGAATTACTGTCTTGCTTTTCTTCAGATAAATACCCAGAAGTGGTATTGCTGGATTATATGGTAGTTCTATTTTTAATTTTTTGAGGAACTGTTATACTGTTTTCCATAGTGATTGCCCAATTTACATTCCCACCAACAGTGCACAAAGGTTCCATTTTCTCCACATTCTTACCAACACTTGGTATTTGTCATCTTTTTGATAATAGTCATTCTGACAAGTGTGAGGTGATGTCTCATGGTGGTTCTGGTTTGCACTTCCCTGATGATTAGTGATGCTGAACACCTTTTCATATACTTGTTGGCCATCCATGTGTCTTCTTTGGAAAAATGTCTATTCAGGTCCTCTGCCCATTTTTTAATCATATTATTATTTTTTTAAAATATTGAGTTGTAAGAGTTCTTTTATATACTTTAGGTATTAACATCTTATTGAATATATAATTTGCAAATATATTCTCCCATTCAATAGGTTGCCTTTTTGTTTTGTTGATAGTTTCCTTCATTGTGCAAAAGCTTTTTAGTTTGACATAGTCCCATTTATTGTCTTTGCCTGAGCAGACATATCTAAAAAATATTGCTAAGACCGATGTCAAAGAGTTTACTGCCTACGTCTTCTTCTAGGAGTTTTATGGTTTCAGATCTTACATTTAATTCTTTAATCCATTTTGAGGTTATTTTTTTATATGGTGTAAGAAAGTGGTCTGGTTTCATTCTTTTGCATGTATCTGTCCAGTTTTCCCAACACCATTTATTGAAGAGACTATCTTTTCCCCATTGTGTATTTTTGTCTCCTTTGTCATAGGTTAACTGACCATTTAGGCATAGGTTTATTTCTGGGCTCTCTATTCTGTTCCATTGATCTGTGTGTCTGTTTTCATGCCAGTACCATACTGTTTGGATTACATATAGCGTTGTAGCATAGTTTGAAATCAGGGAGCATGATACCTCTAGCTTTGTTCTTTTTTCTCAAGATTGCTTTCGCTATTCAGGGTCTTTTGTGGTTCCATACAAATTTTAGGATTATTTGTTCTAGTTCTGTGAAAAATGCCATTGGTATTTTAATAGGGATTACATTAAATCTATAGATTGCTTTGGGTAGTATGGATTCTTTAACAATATTAATTATTCCAATCCATTAGCATGGTATGCCTTTCCATTTATTTGTGTCGTTTTTAATTTCTTTCATCAATGTCTTATAGTGTTCAGTGTATAGGTCTTTCACCTCCTTGGTTAAATTTATTCCTAGGTATTTCATTCTTTTTGCTGTAATTGTAAACGGGATTGTTTTCTTATTTTCTCTTTCTGATAGTTCATTGTTAGTGTGTAGAAATGAAATTGATTTTTTTTTTTTTAAAAGATTGGCCCTGAGTTAACATCTGTTGCCAATCTCTTTTTGTTTTCTTCTTCTCCCCAAAGCCCCCCAGTACATAGTTGTATATTCTAGTTGTAGGTCCTTCTAGTTGTGCTATGTGGGATGCTACTTCAGCATGGCCTGATGAGCAGTGTTAGGTGTGTGCCCAGGAGCCAAACCAGCAAAATCCCAGGCCACCAAACTTAACCACTGGGCCATGGGGCCAGCCCCTGATTTCTGTATATTTATTTTGTCTCCTGCAACTTTACTGAATTCATTTATTAGCTTTAACAGTTTTTTGGTGGAATCTTTAGGGTTTTCTATATATAGCATGTCATCTGCAAATAGTGACAGTTTTACTTCTTCCTTCCCAATTTGGATGCTTTTATTTCTTTTTCTTGTCTGATTGCTGTAGCTAGGACTTCCAATGCTATGTTGAATAAGAGTGGTGAGAGTGGGCATCCTTGTCTTGCTCCTGACCTTAGAGGAAAAGCCTTTAGTGTTTCACTATTAAATATAATGTTAGCTGTTAATGTATTGTTTTATATTTAATTATGTAATTAGTCTTACTGGTACTCTTTATGCTACATGTGGATTCAAGTTACCATCTGATGTCAGTCTCTCTTAGCCTGAAACATTTCCTTTAGTATTTCTTATAAGGTAGCAACACATGCTTTGTCTTTGTTTACCTGAGAATGTCTTTATTTTACCTTCATTTTTTGAGGGATAGTTTTACTAAATATAGAAATATTGACAGGGGCCGGCCCAGTGGCTGAGTGGTTAAGTTTGTGTGCTTTGCTTCAGTGGCCTGGGGTTTTGCTGGTTCGGATCTTGGGTGTGGACATGCTGCTGCTCATTAGGTCACGGTGAGGCGGTGTTCCACATGCCACAGCTGGAAGGACCCACAACTAAAATATACAACCATGTACTTGGGGGATTTGGGAAGAAAAAGCAGGAAAAAAAAAAAAGAAGATTGGCAACAGTTGTAAGCTCAGGTGTCAATCTTTAAAAAAAAAAAAGAGAGAGAGAGAGAAATATTGACTTTTTTTTCTTTCATCACTTTGAATACATCAGCCCACTGCTTTCTTATCTCCATTTTGTCTGATGATGTCAGCTGTTAATTTTATTGAGATTTCCCAATACATGATAAGTTGTTTTTCTCTTGCTGCCTTTATGGTTTTCTCTTTGTCTTTGAATAGTTTGCCTATGATGTGACTAGGTGTGGATCTACCTGTGTTTATCAATTTGAAATTTCTTGAACTATCATTGAACTTCTTAGATGTAAAGACGAATGTCTTGGACATTATTTCTGCAAAATTTTTTCTGCACTTTTCTATTTCTCCTTTCTTTCTGAGATTCCCATTATGCATATTTTGGTACATTTTGTACACTTGATGGTGTCGCACAGATCTTTAAGGTTTTGGTTTTTCCTGTCATTCATTTTTGTTTCCCTTCTTCAGACTGGATAATTTTTCTTGATCTATCTTCAAGTGCATGAATTCTTTCTTCTGCCAGTTTTAATTTGATGTTCATCCCCTCTAGTGAATTTTTCACCTCATTTATTATACTTTTCAACTCCAGAAATTAAATTTTGTAAAATAATTTCTTTTTATCTCTATTTAATGAGTCAGAGAGTCACATACTTTCTTTAATTCTTTAAATATGGCTTCCTTTAGTTCTTTGAATATATTATAAAAGTTGCTTTGAAGTCTTTGTCTGTCATGCACAACATCTGAATTCCCTTCATGATAGTTTGTATTGACTGCTTTTTTCCCATGTGTAGAGTTCACACTTTCCTATCTCTTTTCATGTTCTGTGATTTTTTTTTGTGTGTGTGGAAACTGAACATTTACCTAATGGATTTACCTGCAACCATCTTTTAAACCAGTGCCTTAAACTGACATACTAGTTTGCTTATTCTCTTGCTCTGGTAGTTCAACACTACAATCCAGTGGAACTAAGTAATATTTACTTTTAAAAAGTCATGTATAAATTCCTTTTTATTTCCTTATCTATTCAACTAATAATCTCATTTGAACTGACTGATCTAGATTATGATCATTTGCTTCATTTTAAAGATTTGTTTTAAATGTTCTTTAGCAAGCCACTCTTCTCCCTCCAGCTGCTTCTCCCTGCCCAAGCTCCATACTCCAGGTCAGCTTCCAGTCATACTATTGTTTTCCAAAGTTGAACTCCAGTTTTAGCTTGACCCAGGGTAAAGATCTATCTATGATGTTTATTTGGGCAAAACAGTCATAGGATCAGAGATGAAGCAGGGACTTTCCATGTTTTACTTTGTATTTTTAATAGGGGCTCTGAAAGGACAGATATGTTCATGAGAAAACATCTGTAGAGAAATTATTAAGGCAAGTTTCTAGTTGAATGTTAGGCTTTAATAAAATTGCTCTGAGGGGCCGGCCCCATGGCTGAGTGGTTAAGTTTGTGCGCTCTGCTTTGGCGGCCCAGGGTTTTGCCAGTTCACACATGTCACAACTAGAAGAACCCACAACTAAAAGATACAATTATGTACTGGGGGATTTGGGGAGAAAAAAAGCAGAAAAAAAAAAGAAGATTGGCAACAGTTGTTAGCTCAGGTGGCAATCTCTAAAAAAAAATTGCTCTGAACGCATTCTCAGAAATTTTAGAATTGAGAACTTGTTGTAAACTTACTTGTTATTAGAAAAGAAAGACTCACTTTGTGGTGAGTTTATACCCTTTGGGAATAGAAAAATAATGTTACTAATTGAAATAAGACAAAGAAAAATCATAGCTCTGATAGAGTTTATGTTCTAAATGTGGAGACAGATAATAAATAAATGAAAAATTAATAGGTAAGATCAGATACTGCTAAGGACTAGGAAGAAAAATAAGGCAAAATAAAGAGATAAAGTGACAGGGACTGAGAGGAGGGAAAGGGGCATGCTATTTTAGCAAGGAGAGCAGAGAAGGCTTCTGCCGTAGTCCAGGTAGAGATGATAGTGGCTTGAATAGGGCAGTGGCAGTTGAGATGTAGAGAAGTGGGCAGATTTGAAATACATTTTGGAAATTGTATTTCCAGGACTTACTGGTGGATGGAATGCGGGGTGTGACAGAAAAGTGTCAAGAGTGAGGGGCTCCCAGACCTCTGGTTAGAGCAGAATATGTGGTGGTGCCGTTTCTGGGCTAGGAAAGGTTAGATAAGGAATAGTTTTGGCGGTGGCAAGACTTGCTTTTGTATTTTTTCCCCTTAATTCTTTTTTTTTCTGCTTTATCTCCCTAAATCCCCCTGGTACATAGTTGTATACCTTAGTTGCACATCCTTCTAGTTGTGTCATGTGGGACACCGCCTCAACGTGGCCTGACGAACAGTGCCACGTCTGCCCCCAGGATCTGAACCGGCGAAACCCCGGCCCAGCGCAGCAGAGCGTGCGGACTTAACTGCTTGGCCACGGGGCTGGCCCCTCCCTTTAATTCTACTTTCCAATTTTTAATTCCTTTTAATTAGTCTTGTACATGTCTGTTTAAATAAAATACTGTTTAAATAATGCTCTACTTATTTTGAATGCAAAAAAAGCACTTTCTGGAAAAAAGTGGTGTGAACTAAGTAAATAGTTATAAAGTATACAATAACTAAATAATAGTCATTAAATAATAACAAAATAGTCATAAATAATGTGATTCACATAATTGGCTAAATATGTTGGATTTTATTTAGCCTTCTGAAAGCTTTTCTCTATTCAAGATATTTGGGGATTTTCCAAAGATTTAATTGCCATTTGTTTTCATGAGAAGTAAAACTTCGTGCAAAGACTCACATTTCTAAATCAACATTCAACTAAGTGTACTATTTTCAAAGTCAAGATCCACCTGCACAGATACTACATTAATGCTGAGGATATGCTAGAGATGGTGCCAGACCCATCACTTTTATTCACATCAAATGCCTTCTGAAAACAAATACCATTTTTTTGTGTTGATGAATTTCTTATGCAAATTCTAGAATGGCCAAGGATCTTGTCCTGTGACTCAATGACTGCAAGCATTCATAAATGAAAAGCTGGATAAATAAAACTTTTGTCAGCAAAGTAGATTTCATTGGATTTCCTTAATTTTTACTTCACAAACTTAAAAACATTTGAAAAATTTAAATCTTACCAGTAACATGTGACTCCCTGGTTGTCGAAGGACCCTTGTAGCTCTTGTGATGTGTTCTATGGCTTCCTTAAAGAACACCATGGAATGAGAAATCTAGCAAAGGAGATGGGACAAATAAACTGATTACAGGCACAGAAAAATCTAATGTTCATTGTGGTTTTACATACAAGGATACAGGAGTGAGAATTATTAGTCTAGTAATCCAGTAATCTAGACCCAGTAAACTGGTTTACATTTATGGAAAATAAATCTGCACAATGAGGATTGTTCCTATGCCAATATTCTGGTGAGCAGGGTTAAGGGGGTCATAGGCTTGAGAGACGAGAATGAAGAGGAGAGCAACGGCATCTAGGGTGCTTTTCCATTGCTCTGTCTTGGGGTAGAACAAGTGGTGGGAGGAAGAGTCTTAGGAAATTGTTTTATGGCATCCGTGATTTTGTGGGTGTCTCTGTTCCAACACACCTCTGCCCACAACATCAATGGGAAAGATATAAAAGAGTCACATCCATTTTGTCGCTCCTTGTTGCTACTCTGGATCCTGTTGCCACACTCTCTCTTGCAATTCTTTATTTTTTTTAAAGATTGGCACCTGAGCTAACAACTGTTGCCAATCTTCTTCTTTTTTTTTCCTGATTATTCTCCATAAATCCCCTCAGTACATAGTTGCATATTTTAGTTGTGGGTCCTTCTAGTTGTGGCATGTGGGATGCTGCCTCAGCATGGCCTGATGAGCAGTGCCATGTCGGCGCCCAGGATCCAAACTGGTGAAACCCTGGGCCACCGAAGTGGAGCACGCAAACTCAACCACTTGGCCATGGGGTCAGCCCCTCTCTTGCAATTCTTAATTCCACTAACTCTAATCATTCAACTCCCTACAGCCTCAGCTGTGCTGCTTGTTTTTAAAATTATACGTTGTTAAATGAGACAAAATAAGATGAAACAATATAAAATTGTATTTCTAATGGTTTGTTTTAAAATCTGAGGGCACGCTTTTTTCCTGATCTCTCTCTCAAACACATACACACCTTAAAATATTTGATTTGATATACATGTATATGTATATACATATATATGTGTGCATGTATAAATATATATATATACATATACAGTACTCCTTATATTTTTATATATAGTATACATCTTTACCTCCAAAGATGTTGAATTCAACTTCATTTGGAATTCATTAAGTACACTGGCAAGTTTACTATAGTCATCAGTATTCTGATAGGTCTTTTTTCTATGAGATTTGTTTATATCCAAGAAATCCACAAATACAGTTGCATCATTCATCAGTTTTTCTTTGGTCCATTGAATCTATTGTAAGATGATAATTTAATAGCACATTTCTACTTGTTATCAAAACTAATGCAATATATCCGCATCAGAGAAGCTCTTGGGATAATAGATGTAGGCCTCAGGGGTTCTTAGCCTTTTTTATGCCATGGGCCCCTTTTGGCAGTGAAACCTGTGGACCCCTTCTCAGAATACTATTTTAAAATGCATATAATAAAATACAAGAATTACAAAGGAAACCAAACATTGACATACAGTTCTATCTAAAGACTCTTTGAGGGTCTATGGGCCCCAGGTTAAAAACCTCTGCTGTGGGAATAATATCTTGAGGTCTCACCAACAATCTGAAACAAAGAATCTTCCCTTAATCAATTGTTAATTACCACCATAGATCTGCAAGCTTCTTCACCTGCTTTCCTGGTTCACTTGGCAAACCCTTGCCTACCTTTTACACAAGGTCATGGACTATCTCCTCTTTGAAGTCTGACCATTTCCCTCTCCCCTAAAACCAGGTACAGAAAATTACTCTTTCTTCCTTTGTTCCACCAATGTGGCATGTACACAGGTATGTCACAGCACTTACAGAAATGTATTGCACCTGTCAGGTTGTAAGGTACGTGGAGGCAGGGCCCACACTAGTTCCATGTAGGCCCTAGCACTTAGCTCACTTGGTGTCGGGTACTGGAAATTCCTAACAGGCACTCAGAAGGTGTTTAGCAACTGGCTAAAGGAAGGTTGAGGGTCAGTATAACATGATGGTTAAGAGAATATCTGGAGTCAGATATCCTGGCTTTGAATAATGACTCCAGCATTTAACTAGCTATGTAACATTGGGCAAGTTCCTAGCCTCTCTCTGCCTCAGTTTCTTCATCTATAAAGTGAGGCTAATAACGGGCTAACGACATCCCTACCTGGAACGGATGTTATGGAGATTAAAATAAGTAATGATATGTAAAGCTTTTTAAAAACAGTGCCTGGAATATTCTAAGTGGTAACTATTATTAGAGTTATCAGATTATTTTTTTAAAAGCTAACCAGCCAACCAATTGATTAAATGGTATTGTATAAACCAACATTCTTAAAGGAGTAATTTACATCCTTATATCCTTAAGGAAGGCTTGGTTAATATGTCTTTAGTTTGGGTTTTGTAGCTGTTCTTGTTGCCATAGGCTGACTTCTGCCAGAGCAAGACCTGTCTCCGTAAGTATTTGCCTGCTCATTTTCTATGCCTCTACATCTATTCCTTCATCTAGCAGAGTCTTAAGACCAAATTGCAGGTGGCATTTATAGGAAGGGAGTTTAGGGATTTCTCCTGGGACAGGAATTAGCTTTCCTTACACAGTTATTTTAGCAAAGTCTCTGCATTCCTTCCTTCCTTCATTCACCTCAGATAGATTGATCCAGCACTAATTGGGAGAAAAGGAGAATGTTAAATTCTGGAGATTTAGGTAGGGATTTAAAAAAAAAAGACTTTGTGTGGAACTGATAGGTTAGGGAGAGAGATAGGCAATTACATTATAATTCTATGACAGGAAAAGCCCTTAGTCCTATAAGAATATAAAGAAAGAACAATTAACCTGAAAACGTGTGGTGTTGATCAGAAAACGCCACCAAGAGAGAAGAGGCATGAGCTGAATCCTGAAGGAGGCCAGGAGTGAGCTGGGAAGTGACCCATAGGTGAAAAGGAGAGGCAATAGAGACTGTGCTGCGTTCTGGCTAGAACCTGGGGGTGAGATGCTCAGATTCCTAACACAGATGGAGGCGTGGGTGGTAATGCCAGTCACTGAGGTAGGGAAGACCAGGGCATGGCGTCTGGGGGGCAGAGAAAGTGCAGTGGACACAGACTTGGAACGGTTTTGCAAGTCGAGTAAGAAGTGCCCAGAGTAACAAAAGACTGATTTAGAAGTCAAACCCAGGTCTAACTTTAGATTTCAGGCCTTTTCTGCCAAACCACTGCTGTATTTGAAATGTAGATATAAGGTCTAGTTCTTTTCAATATTACGATAGCTTTCATTTATTGAGCACTTCCTGTATGTCAGAAACTATTCTGAACACTACACAAATTAGTGCCATTAATTCTGACCACAAGTCCTATGAGGTAGATACAATTAATACTCTTTCTTTAGAGGTGAGGAAACTGAGACAGAGGAGTCACTTGCCCAAGGTTCCACAGCTCAAAAATGGGGGGGCTGGGCTTTGAACGTGGGCAGAGCCTGTGTCTGTAACCTCTATAATCAACTGCTTCTCAGGCTGTTAGGGAAGAACAGCAAGAACAATAGAAGAGTGGAGGAGAGAGTCTAGCGTCTGCGTGAAAGGAACTAGGTACAAGAGGGGTCTGAAGCATCACCAAAGAGTAGCCCTAAGGAGGGAAATGAAGAAGGGCACATAGAGCCCTGAGAGATGCTAGACAAGTGAGTGGAGGGGGTGGCGGGTGTGGAGATGGAAAAAGAATTGCTCCTGTGCACTTAATGGAAAGATTATTTTACCAGATGTCAAAAAAAAAATTGGAGGATAGAAGTGATATGGATAAACATGAATAATTATATCAAGAAGAGTCTGGGCTGAAAAGCAGAAAACTTGAATTAAAAGAAAGTAATGATGGGCGTGTCCAGAAAAAACTTAAAAGCCTGCCTGAATTTGTGACTTATCTAAAAAACATATATGTATACATATACAAATACATATATATTATATATACAGACATAGATTTACACATATGTATATACATTGTATTCTGAGTTTATATGTGTGTATCTCTATGTATAAACTTTGTATTCCCAAATTCTCTCTCTCTGTTGTAAATATAGTTTTACCTTTGAATTTATTTTACTTCCTGGACTGCTATGAATAGGGTGAGAGAAAGTGGCACCACCAAAGGCGAGAGAAAAGAAAAGAAGAGTCACCTTTGAAATTCCAGAGGAATTCTCTTGAGAAGAGTTAGCAAAGATGTATAGTAATGGAATGCAGCTTACCGCTCCATTTAATTACAACCCTTTTAGTGTGAATCAGTATACTGAAGCGCTTTCCTTTGTGACCTGGACTAAAGAGGCACCATGAAAACTAAAGTTCAAAGGGCTTGTGGGGTAGCAGAATTTGCCAACCCAAAATTTATCTCTTTGGCTTGATTTTTTTTTAATCTTTCTTTTTCTTTTTTTAAAGACTTTATTTTTCCTTTTTCTCCCCAAAGCCCCCAACTACATAGTTGCATATTTTTAGCTGTGGGTCCTTCTAGTTGTGGCATGTGGGATGCTGCCTCAGCATGGCTTGATGAGCGGTGCCATGTCCGCGTCCAAGATCCAAACTGGAGAAACCCTGGGCTGCCAAAGCAGAGTGCACAAACTTAACCACTTGGCCACAGGGCTGGCCATGGCTTGATTATTTTTAAGAACAAGACTCAGGAAGAAACTTTGACCTTCCCCCTAACTGCCTAAAAGAACTTAAGACAGAAGGCCTGTTTCAGGAAGGAACTATAGATAACTATAGTATCATATGAATGAAGTGTGGTAGACAGGGAGGAACCTAGCAAGGCCCATTTGATCAAAATCCTCCCCATGTCCCATTGTCTTTGCAAGGAATGGCAAACACTTGTCTACCAAACAGTTGCTTTCCGTCTCCATGTGAATTGCCTTCCTCCCCTTTGAAGTCCCAAACCACTACCCCCAACATCTTCCTCAGTCTTTTAGCTGAAGATGGTATTTAAGGTGGTAGCTTTGGCCACTTTGGTGAGTTACTCAGTTTTCCTGGGTTTCTCCCATGTATACATTATTAAACTTGTTTTATTTTCTCCTGTTATTCTGTTTCATGTCAATTTAATTCTTAGACCAGCCAGAAGAACCTAGAAGGGTAAAGGAATATTTCTTCCTCCTCTACAGACTAGAGAGGAATGAAAGATCTTGTTGAGGTATCAAGAGAGTATACACTTCTGCTAGTCTTGGAGAAAAATTAGCAGTTTTGAGGCTCCTAAGAGGGCAAACGCATGAGCAAAGGCATCAAGACCTTACCATTTCCAACATATCAAATCCATACTTATTCATTTTTCATATATATTCATGGAATTGTTAATGAAGTTTTTTTCATTAATATTATAGAAACGTTTGAGGACTTTTATAAAACAACACTTTTGTCCAAGACACCATTTAAAATAGTTTTTAAAATATAAGTTTACCTGAAAATAATTCTCAATTTCCTTTGAAAGAAACTGATAGAAAAGCCCTTTTTCAGTCTGTTCAATTAAGCGATCATGAAACACTCGGGTGGCTTCATGAACAAAGAAGAGAGCAGCCATCTCTTTGGAGTTAATAACAGCCTTGTCAGCTTGCAGCAATCCGAGGAGAAGCTATTATGGATTTAAAAATAACATTTTTTTTAAACATTAGTAGGGTAGTATGTGAAGTAAAAGCTCATTTTGGCAGGTTTATGTTTCCATAAAACTGGAAGCAATTATCCAAGGTATTGTCAATTTTTCCAAGTGATAATCTGGATTTTTGATGAGATGGGCAAATTATAAGTCAGGGAAAACTGGCATAACATCACCCTTAGAGGCAGAGGGTTTAAGGATTCCTCAGCCATGTCTAGTGAAGGCCGTGTTGGATGGGAAGCCATGAGTCCTGACTATGGTGCTGACATGGAGGCAATGGGGTGGTGGTGATGCAGAGATGCTTCTTAAAGTTAATATGTTCTAAGATTCTTAATTTGGATTAAAAAAACCTTATAACCTATTTCAAACATTGTATATGCTATTTTGGGCTAAAGTCCTGATAGCAAGGAAAGACCAAATTCAAAAATTGGTTTTTTTTAGCATTTTAATTCTGAAAATTATTTGACCAAGGGTGTGACTAAATCAGCACTGTTGGTAACATTCTTGGGTGTAAAAAGCAAGACTCATGAAAATTCAAGCATGCTTGTGAAATGCATACATGCTGTCATTTTCTGAGAGCCATAATAAAATCACAGAAATAAAGCAAAACCAAAGTCTATGTTAAAACTTTGTCATTTCTTTCCCTGCTGAGGATCTTAGCCAATATTCTAACAGTCTTAGTGGTTTCATCATTGAATTCCCTGCATGGAATTTTTTAAACTGGCTCATGGGATAAGCTATTAAAAAATAGCAACCTAAATTTCTCTTTTTTTTCTCTGTTAACAATTTAATGTTGACAGTGTCAATGAGTAGGGAAATGAAGAGACACAGAGGGAGAGAAAGAGGAAGTCAATTTAGTAAAATTACATTTCTTCAACTTAAATTTTAAAACCAACCTGGAGAATGAATTGTAAAACAAACCTTAAAGACATCTCGAAGATTAAACATATAGTGACATTTCGTTGGAGTTGGTAACATGCTCTGACATACTTGATAGTATATAGCGAGAGAGCAAGATATTATTTGATCCTTACTTTTCTGAACATCAGATGTGAAGTTATTAATGGAGAAATACATTCCCAAATGAGCCTTTAAAAAGAAATTTTATGATTTAGTTTGCCAAAAATTTTAGGCACAGACTATTTCTAGTTTATTCCTACTGAAAAGGAGATGTGTGTACTATAATGGAGGATTAATTTTGTTCAAAATGCTAATAATAGAATACATTAATCAGATGGCAGACTAGTACCAAGACACTCTGGGTGTTGCAAACTGGGGAAAATTCTAATTGCTCCTAGTTTGTTGAATGATGTAGAAGTATGTGTTACATGTTCTTGAATGATGTAGAAGTATGTGTTACATGTTCTCTGGGGACAATTTATGCCCCACCTGTGTGTATACCAGGTGTGCTGAGAATTCTTCCATGTCCTCACTCCCCAGTAGATGTTACAAGAAGAAATATAAAGTGATAGAACTATTAGCTCAGTTTGGATTGGTATACGTATATATATTCTTCTACGTCAGGTTTTCTTTGAGGTGTGGATTATTGATCACCTGTAGAATTACCAAGTGCTTTTTGAAAAATGGATTTTAGAAATTAATCTTTAAATTTTATGTTATAAAGAAGAAAAACACAATTAATTTTAAAGAATTTAATAATCTTGCATAAGATTTTTCTAATTAGATTTCAAGTTGAGCCATTTTCCTAATAAGATATTTCAGAATTTTTTTCTCTCAATATTTTTTATTCTGTAAGGAAAAGAAAAGAACAAATTAATACTAGCAAAAATCTGGTGTGCTTGTTAATAATGTAGATTCCTGGGCTCCATCCCAGATATTTTGGATCAGCATCTCTGAGAACAAAGTCTTGGGATCTGCATTTTAAACATGTATTAAACATGCCCCACTAATTATGTTTTTGTTATTTAGAGACAAGTTATAACAATAGGTCAGAAATTATGGGGGGAGGGCTTAAATCCATCCCCTTAGGAGAATTTTCCTTCAATATTAGTGGTTTTAAGTTCTAACATTTTCCCTTATACTATGGAATTAAATTTTTTTTTTCGGTAGAAAATGAGCTCGATGCATTACCTGGAAAATAGTACGTAAGGCACTTTGTGGAGGATGAGGCAATACCAGAATGGAAAAATGTTTGAGGAGACGTGGGCTAATATTCCTCCCACCAACTGGAGGAACACAAGCTGCAACTAGAGAGAGATCTTGAATATTCTGTGGGAAGAGCAAAAAGGAAGAGTAACTAAATATATCTGTAGAAAGAGAAATATATACCCATTTCCCAGCTCCAAATGGATGGAGGATTTTAAAATGTCTATGAAAAAGATTAAGATTATTATTTACTGTAAAATAAAAATTATGAGGGTAATAGAATCTATTTTCTTAGAAGTAACCCATCCTAAAATGTAATTTCAAGACATGTTACTTCCGAGAGACTTTCTAAATGTCATCAGGAAATAGCCTACTTAAAAAAAAAAGCAATCATCGGAAAATAAGCAATATGTTATTGAGGCTAGCAATGAGGATTCTGGTGATAAGTGAGAAATCAGGAGAAGAGCCTGGTGAATGTCTTTCCAGAAAAACCAGGATTGGCTTGGGGTGAGAAGATGCTTGACTGTTTACATAATAATGGCCATTTGCCATATTACAACTGCACAGAATTGTATAGGTAGGTGGAGGAATCATATGATAACCTAGTCTGCTCACAATTGGGCTGCTTTTAACAACTTTGTTCCTGCCTATGCCCACGTCCACGAAAACCGACATCCCTTAAAAGGCCTGTCTTAGTATTTTCTTGACAGTTCGAGGAACTTCTTCAGGTTGTGCATTCCAGACCCATTTCTTGCTTTCTCTTTTTGCCTAGTCTCCTGGATTCTCCCTGGGTAGGCTGCATCTGGATTCTTCTCTCTGCCTTGGGTTGATGGTTGGTTCCACTCACCAGCCAGTGTGTGTTATCTAGGATCCTGGGCCCAAATTTGTCTGAGACTTGAAACTGTCTGTAATGCAACCACCTAATTTTACAGATGAGGATCCAAGGCCCAGAAAGTTTAAGTGATAAAGTCCGTTCTGAATACTGGACTTGTGATTTTCAGAGAAGAAATCAACCAGGAGAAAAATGCATTTATTTTTCAAAAAGCTTAAGCCATTCTGATTTGGTTCAATGTAACAAAAATAATTGCAGAGAAATACCTCTCTGGGAATTTTTTTGACTTTGCAATGCTCCTGAAAATCCTTGCTTTATGTTCTTGAAAATAACGATGCAGAGCAGTCTTACATAGAGATTAAAGATGTATTTGTTAGGCCACATTTCACTAGCTTTTCCTATATGCATTAACTGTTCATGCATTGAAAAATTTGATTAACTATTGATGTGTTAACAATAGTGAGCATTATTTGACTCAGAAACTAAACCTATGACATATTTGAAATTTTTACTAAGATCTAATCCTACTAAAAGTAGAATTTCTGTGAATCCAGGGACCTGTGCTAAATTGCAAAGATGTAATTGGCATGGTCAAATTAGGGTCTGAACTTTGCTCTACATGTCCATCTGAATAGATTTTAAATTTCTCACTTAATTCATTCAACATTGTTTAAATATTTATCATTAAGTAACAATATTTAATGTGAACAAAATCTTAGTATATACTGTACCTTCCATGCAATTTTTTGAGGATCATAAACTCCTCCCAAATCTAATAATTGTCTGATTAATTCCAGGGGTGGCTGTGCTCCATACATATCTGATTCTGGCATATTCAGATCATCAATGAATATTACAATCTTAAGGAAGACAAAAAATATTAAAATATATTGATTAGTACTGCCTTTCTTTAAATTACAAATTAGGAATATTAATTATGCTATGGCATAAGAACAAAATTATATGTAATGATATGTCTGTTTTTTTATTAAAAAGTAGCAGACCAAATTCTATTTTGAAGATACTATTTTAGAAAACAGTAAGTTTTCAAAATAGTAGAAACTCTACTTACTATAGACCCACAATAATTACATCTAATAATAGTTAGAATGTACTTGATGCTGCATAAAGTAATCTAATTGTGGCTATTACAAAGGAACGTGGTTATTATTTATTCAAAATTTACATATTGAGTGCCTACTATTGCAAGGCACTGTTTTAGGTATTTATTTTATATGTACCCTGGATAAGGAACAAGATTGTCATCTGGAACTAGACTTTTAAAATTCTGTTGCAAATGCTGTTGTCATGAACAATTAGCAGAAAATTCAGACATTTACAATTTTTAAAATTGTATTGCTTTCCACCTCAGAAAATATTATGCATTGAAGTGCACTGATTGTAATCTCTGTGTGTATTAGCCCTTTTAGATTGTATTTATTTTTGTAAAACAAGTAAAAATTTTTTTAAAAACCCCAGGGGGCTGGACCCGTGGCCGAGTGGTTAAGTTCGAGCACTCCGCTACGGCGGCTCAGGGTTTCTCTGGTTTGGATCCTGGGCACGGACATGATACCACTTGTCAGGCCACGTTGAGGTGGTGTCCCATGTGCCACAACTAGAAGGACCCACAACTAGAATATACAACTATGTACTGGGGGGATTTTGGGAGAAAAAGCAGAAAGAAAAAAAAAAAAAGAAGATTGGCAACAGTTGTTAGCTCAGGTGCCAATCTTTAAAAAAAAAACCCAAATAGCCATTTATTTTGAATTACCTAACTACCTAATTTTTAACTGTCAATATAATTTTTTTTTAGTAAGACACTCAATTGCCCCTCTTTTGCATCATAAACTGATGATTATAGACAGACTGGTTTGACTGAAATTTCTCTTTCTTGCATTTTTCATTCGTGTAATTAGATTGACCAATTATTATTCTTTTCAAAATCCCTAAAATGTACCCAATTAGGCAAAGACCCACCAAGTTTATCCAAATCTTCAGTTAAAATCAAGGAAATGTGAAGCAAACCACTAAAAGCTCTTGAAATTGACACCCCAGGGGTTAAACCCAGAGGCACCTAAGGAACCCATGTAATTTTCTTATTAATGAATCCTGCAACTCTCTTGACCCTGAGCTTATTTTTCATTTTTTTTGAGGAAGATTAGCCTTGAGCTAACATTCACTGCCAATCCTCCTCTTTTTGCTGAGGAAGATTGGCTCTGAGTTAACATCTGTGCCCATCTCCCTCTACTTTATACGTGCGACACCTGCTACAGCATGGCTTGATAAGTGGTGTGTAGGTCTGCGCCCAGGGCTGCTGAAGCAGAACGTGCGAACTTAACCACTACGCCACAGGGCAGGACCCTACCCTCAGCTTATTTCACGTTACTGATTTGGACTCACTGGTTATAAATTTCAATTGTGACCAAGTGTCTAGTTCAACAAACGGACAGTTAATGTGCCAGGCAGACACAGGGTAAGAATAAGGAACGTGCATCACCAGTTCAAGAAAGCAGTTCTTGGAGTTATAACAAGGCTATTCTCTTGATACCTTTCCCCGAGGCTGTGGATACCACAAGTTTCTCTTCCTCTTATAGTCCCAAGCCATGGTCACAGGAAGAAAATGTGGTAAAATATACAGTAACAAAACAATTGGCATCTAACTCATTTTCCAGTGTTCTGATTTGCTGATGTTTAATCCAGATACCAGTAGATTCTTTTGGTTTTAGTAATTCTGAATCAGTATAATTCATCATGTTGGAAACTGAATTATATTGATTTGAAAGCCAAAGTTTCCATTATAAACTATATTTTCTAGTAATGTTCAGGAGTTTATGTTACACATCTTTTTTTATTAGTATTAATTAAAATAAATCACTTTATCACTTAAGCAGATCAGTCAACAAGTCCTGGAGGTGTTTCACCTTGTTGTTTTTTGGTGCTCCAAGAGTGTCTTTACTTCTCCTTACTAACTTTTTAAGGATCATCTCCTTGGCTTTGGCAGCTGTCATACTGACACTAAAATTTATTGTAGAGACTGTAACTCCTTTATAACCATTTTTAAAAGAACTTTCTTCAGTTCTAACTTCTGGCTTTTTAGTAGTCTTATCTAGGATGCCAGATATGGAAAGAAAAGTTTAGAACACTTTAAGAATATTTTTGCTTTAAAGTATTAAGAAATGTGAAAATTACATCATTTTACTATATTGTTGTCATTTTCAAGAACTTACTCTGAGGACAATTCAGTGAGAGAAAGAATACCAACTTTGAAATGTTTACAAATATTTCCTTACTTTACATGGTGAACAGTGTCTCTGCAACCATAGCCAACGCAACAGTATGAAAACTCAGTGAACCATCCATTCATTTATGCACAATAGACACATATAACGTTTTATGCTTTAAAATATTTAGATTTGCAACATGCTATATTTATAATGAAATTACACATGAAAGATCTAAAAGCAGCATGTAGGTGCGGCCACCAAAGGTATCGGAATTAGGATGCATGCCTTGGGTGAGGATCATCCAGAACGGTTATTTGGGATGGTGCTGTAGCAAACGTAAAAGTAAAAACAAAAACAAAACCCCTTCTGGCAGGAATCTTGTGGTCAGGCTCCCTTTCCCCTTCTACAGCTATCTCTGAGCCACCCAATCTCTTCTTCAGAAGTGGAGTTACTGCTCCCAAGACTACGAAGTCAGAATTTTCAAGGATGAGGCTCCTGAAACTCCACCTGTGTTTCTGTTGTAGAGACTGATTTGAGAAGGTCTACAGAAGCATAACTTTTCTATTACATTATTTCTAAAAGCATTAAAAAATAATACAGACAGATATCGCCTTCAGTTACTTCTAGACTTAGTCTAAGGTTCTACTGATAAGCCAGAGTATCTACTTCCTGGTAAGTAGATCTAATACTCCTCTACTATCACCATTCCAGCTTTTGAGTAGGGCAGAACAGTCTGAGAGGGTAGAGAATATTTTTCAGGGCATGTTATTTTAAACTATCAATTGAAATTTTCATTCTGAGATTTCTGACAGTATGAAATGACTTGCATATGGCTGAGATAGGAAGGTCTGGAAACTACTGTAATACCTACCTTGACTTCCAGTTGCTGTCTTATGAGTTTCAGAAAGCAAGATGCTGATATTTTGCTTCAGGCTGTTGGAATAAAATGTTTGAAGGGTTCAAAAGTAGCCGTATGAAGAAAATATAATGAAAGTATCAATGTGTGGTTGATTTTACTTCTATCTCCTACAAGGAAGCAAAGTTTTTTTTTCCTGTTCACATTTTTACAGATAAAACTAATGTCACTGTTAGGCCTGATACCCAAATTTAACAAAATATGAACTTACTCTAAAAAACAAACTGGGCAAATTCCTAGGATATCAGCCTATTGGGTATCTTCAGGGAAAGTAAGCCATTAACTCACTTGTCCCTTTATAAAATGCATTCTGCCTTATGGATCACTCAACAAAAACCCTATTTACCTTTATTTTGGTCTTGTCTTCAGGTGTTTCTTTCTCTAACATTATCTTCCTTTATTGTTAAAATCCACTTCAGTTTAAACATTGAACATACAGTAAAATATATTTTTTCAGACTCCATTATTCATGATTATAATAATTTAGATAAGAAATGACTCATTGTATTAAATACTTCAAAAATTATTTCTCTAACTCTTAAGGCCTTATTTAAGTGTAGTAGGATTCTACTCCAAAATCATTAGTGTAAGATGTAGACGATGGTGGCTTAGACTAAAAGTGGCATTGAAAAAAGCAAGGTAGAGGAATTCAAGATGTATTGTGAAGACAGAGCAGACTTGACTAGTAGAAGACTGGTTGTGGGGCAGGGGAAAATGAGGACCCAGTTGGGAGGAGTCAGATGGGCCATTAGAGGTGGGCTGGTCAACACAAAGTGGGCAATTCAAGGATGACTCCTAGATTTCAGGCTTGAATGACTGAGTCTCATTTATTGCAATGAAAACCACTGGAAGAAGAATAGGTTTGGAACAGAAATTAAGAGTTATGTTTTGACTATGTTAATGTTGAGATGTTCACAAGATATCCAAGTATATACATGACATAGGCAGTTGGCTATGAGTCTAATGATTAGAGGAAAGGGCCTGATATGGGCCTCTCCACAGTACTATCTTCCTACTCGATTCAGACAGCAGCAGGCTTCTCTAATCTTTTAATTAGAATTAGAATTAACTTTAAAAACTTGCACTTTTTATTTGCACAATTTAGATTTCTTTTTAATTTTTTTTTCCTTCAGGAAAAGACAGAATGACAAAGTTCTTTACAAAGAATGTTTTTACATCTGATAAGAAGAAAATATTTCTAGTGCAAGAGAACCAATTATATGCAACACTTTACTTGTATGTTTTAGGTGCATTTTTCCAGGAAGGAAAATAGTTTATAGCTGTACTTCGTTATGTTCAACAAAAATTAAGATTTTAAATTTAGTTATATTTAAAATAAATGTAAGAATTTCTCATTTAAAGGCATTAATCTAGTTGTTACTACTTTGGAAAAGTAAAGACTTTCTTCTTAACTCCTCATTCTCATTTTTACATAACAAGTTTGTATTTATATTTTAAAGCAAACATTTCTTTTATCAGACAAATCAAATTGAGTTTAATATATACAACCTTGATTTTTTAATTTCATGATATAATAGGACTTCTCCTAAAATCGACCCATGTTTCACATTAAATGCTCCTGCGCCCTCTAACTTCTCAAGTATTTGATTCATGGCAGTGGTTTTCCCAACACCAGAGTCTCCTAAGGGAAAAAAAAAAATACATTGTTAGAATTATATGCAAGAAAATGAACAGATGCTAACGTATTAAAATGAACCAATAACATTTTCTTTCACTTGAAAATTTCATTGAAAGTATGTTTTTACTATTCCCTTTTTCACAAATGTGGTTAAGGGTGGGTAAACTAGGGAGTTAACATGAAAACCTCTCAAATTATTTGAATTATTTACATCTCTTACAAAAGGATAGATTAGGAGTTAACTGTTATTTTTATTTAATGTTCACTTAAGCCCATCACAAATCTTTTTGCTTTATAGCACATCAGAACTACTACATGAAGTTAATTTCCCTGAACAATTTTGCCATTTCTCTGGGGGAGAAATTTGATGATAAACTCCTTATTGCAGCTGAACAGGAAGTCATGAATTTGCAATTCATCAACTATTAAGTAAAAATAAGAATTTTCGTAGACCAAACCGGAGGCAAGTTATGGGTTATCTGAGAGTTCCAACTTCATTTTGCCTGAATACTTTGAGTATGGAACTTGGAGGGATACTATTGCCTCCAGTTAGAGGAAACACAACTTAGAGAGCGGGAAAAGGTAAGTGAAGGGGTTGCAATAAATGTCAGCAAAGGGCAGGAGCTATATCAAATTAGTCCTTTGATAATGGTAAAAGACTGAAAAATTTTAACATTGGGTTGAGGAATTATGTGTGTAAATTTTTTCTAACCAGGCAATTTCTTTTAATTTTTTCCTTGCATGCGGTTATGTAAGTCAGTCTACAGGCTACAGAGGCCATACATATATTAATCCAACAGTTCTACTCCTGGAATTTGTTTTAAAGGTAAGGAAAAGATGAAAAAGATTTATAATGCCCAGTATTGGCAAACACTGGGGAAATGGGCATTCATATACTGTTGGTAAGAATATATATTGATATAGTCACTAAAGCTTTTCAGGGCATATTTTTTTTCCCACTTATAAAGTAAAATGGTTAGGCTAAATAATTACTAAACCTCTTCCTAATTCTGAAATTCTCCTTCTTTAAATATTTTTAATACCTGTGAGAAGTACAGGGCAGGAACTCTTTAAAAGGAGGCTGATGAGAAACGAAAGGGACATTGTGTCTCTGGTAGCAGTAGGATTAATGTTCTCTCCATATTCTGTTATCTTCAAGAGGTTTTCACCTGATCCTTGAGGATCAGCCAGTATTGAAGTTCCTAAGTTAAAATTTAAAAAAAAGTTTCAGATGACCTATAAATAAAATATTAACCTAATCTTTTAGGTACTAAATACTTTTTGGGAAAGTCTGTACATCATAAAGCAATTTAAACATATATAGATAAGCCAAAATTGTTGCAAGTGCCTGGGGGTCTCTGCTGATCTTAGAAACTGTCTCTTTCACACTCTCACCTGGTGAACTCACCACACATTCCTAAATCCACTCTATGCAAACTCTGACTTTCCTTCTGCCAAACCTACTATCTGCCCTCATACCAACGCAAGCGTCTCCTCCACTTTCCCTCCAGCAAAAATGAAGACAGGCGCTCTCTGCCAAAGCCTCCTGCAGTCCTTTCTCAAGAACTTCACTTCTTTGGTAATCTTTCTCCCCACCACTATCTGTCTCTTCCTTTCTCTTGAAATTTTCCATTGTACAAACATATATGTGCTAGTATCTCTTTTTATTGGTTAAACCATGTGAAACTGACATTTTTATTAAGTAAAAACCAGTCAAATTTTATATGACATAAAACACACTCACACACAACCCCCAAAACTAAATAAATTTCCCTTAATCCCACAGCTTCCAATAAATACTACCCCAATTTTTTCCCTTATTACACAGCCAAAACTCTCAAAAGGGTTAAATACAACATAATATCACTTCTTCACCTTTTATTCACTCTTTTTTTAAATTAAAAATTACCTGAATAGCTAATACGTTCACATAGTACACAATTCAAAAATACATAAAGGTATGCAATGAACAGTTAGTTTCTTTCTCATACCTATATCCTAGTCACCAGGTTCCAATACCGTGCATACTGTTCTGCAATTATTTTAAACTCACTGCGTTTTAGAGATCCTTATATACCAGTAAAGACTTTATTCTGCTTAATATTATTCCATTTAATGAATGTACCATAAATTTTTTACCAATGCTCCAGTGATGGATATTTGTGGTGTTTCCACCCTTTCGCTACTATAAATAAAGCTGAGTTTCTGTAATATACATATGTCATTTTGCACATATGTGGAATAATTTCTTCTAAGTAGAGTTGCTGGGTCTCTTTAAACTGGCATATGATTTATAATTTTGATAAATATTGACAAATTGTCCTCTAATCTTTGAAAGTCTTTGACTCCTCACACCCTTACCAAAGGTATCAAACTTTTTGATCCTTGTCAGTGTTATAGGTGAAAAATTGTATCTAATTCTAGTTTAGTTTGCAGTTCTCATATTATGAGTCAATTCTTTTCATATTTCAGAGCCATTTCTTTTTATGTGAACTATTTATTCATAGTCTTTATTTTTTCATAGAATAGGCAACTGGTCTTTTACTTTGATTTGTCGAAGCTAGTTCTATATTAAAGAAAGTAGCTTTTTGTGATATGACTTTACTTATTACCGGTTTTATGTTTCAATTATGTTCTCCTCTTGGCTTGTAGGATTTGTGTCATATTTAGAATGTCTTCCCCATTCCAATATTATTTCAAAATTCTCAATTTTTTAAAATACTTTTATGTTTTTTTAAAAAGCATTTTATCTTTTTGATTCTCTTGTTAGCTGGTTGAACTAATACCATTTGTTGACTAATCTACTCCCCAAGTGATCTGAAATGCCACCTTTGTTATTTGCCAAGTTCCTGGATGTGTTTGTCTTTACTGTCCGACATTCTCTTTTTCATTGATCTTTCTGTTTTTTATGTCTCAGTACTACCGTTATTACATTTGGTTAAGCTAGTCTGTCCTAATTATTTCCTGGCTATTCTCACCTGTTTAACTTTTCTATATGGAATTTGGAATCAGGTTCTCTAGTCCCCACCCACCTATTTTTATTTTATTTATATATATTTTGTTTATACATTTTGTTTATATATTTTGTTTATATTTTATATTTATTTTTATATTATATTTATATTTTGTTTATATATGTTTATTGGGATCATCTTTATGGATTAATTTAGGAAGAATGAACATCTTTATGATGTTGGATCTTATAAGAAAACATAGCAGGCTTTTTTATTAGTATATCATAAGAGTGTTTTCTTCATATTGGTTTTGCATATTTCTTGTTAAGCTTAGTCTTAAGTATTTCATCTTTTATTTTTTGTTTCTTTTCCACTATTATAAATGAGATCTTTTCTTTCATTTTTATCTTGTAACTGGTTATTGTTTGTATGTACTGATAAATAAATGACAAGCAGTAGGATATTGGAATATACGAAGAAGCCATTTGGTGTAAAACTAATTTGTCCTGAACTTGTTTTTTCCAAAAGGGCCTTGTGTGGCCATCGAGCATGCATTGCACATCTGCTTTAAGTATTTACTATGTCCCAAAGACAAGAACAATGCTCTTAAAGATAAGGATGTAACTTCCCCCACATTTGCATTTCCTTAAGGATAAGTATCTCTCCCTAAACTAAGGATTGATTGCTGATCTGCTGCGCTCACCTTGTGACCACCCACCTTGAGACTGCCAACCTGCTGTGTTCACTGAATTGCTGTGCTGGCAAAGCAGTCTTGTGACTGTTGTAAAAGGTCCATTCCAATCATACGTGATACATGCTCTTTGACAGTGTGCAGTAACCACTCTGTACATCCCCATGTCTTTGGAGTGTTCTCTTCCTTTGTGAAAGGACTCTCCTGGGCTATACAGTCCTCAGGGTTGGCTCATAATAAACTCACACCAATTTTGATTTATAGATTGTTTATGGATTATTTGTGTTGATGATATGAAGAATATTGATTTCCATATGTTATTCTGTATTTAGAGATATAACTAAATTCTCTAATTGTTCATAATAGTTTTTAAGTTGATCTTTGAGTTTTCCAGATATTTTATTATAACATCTGCAAATAATGAAAATTTAACCACCTCTTTTCAAAATTTTGTATCTCTAATTTTTTCTCCTTTCTAATTACATTGACTAGTATCTATAGAACATTAAATTAAAATGCTGAATTTTAATGGTAATGCTTCAAATATTTCCCCATTAAGTAAGATTCTGTTGTTGTTGTTGCGTTCTTAACTTCTATTAATATTTTCATTTCTAGAAAGTATATTTGGTTCATTTTCAAATGGGCTATATCACTTTTTTATAGTTTCTCATTCTTTTTAGGTATTTTCAAGCTTACTTTTTATTTCTTTAAGCATAGTGAGCATGTCTATTTTAGAATATACACCTAATAATTCCAATCATTCAAGTTTTGTTAATTTGTGGCTGTAATCTTGCTTCTGCTAATTATCTTTAGCTGATTAACAAATTTGAAAAATTTTTTAGAGATAATATAAGGTTTAAGATACCAGTCTCATTCTATAGAAAGTATATCTGTTGATTTCTTACTGGATGCTTGGAGACTAATCAGGGATTACCTTAACTCCAATTTAAGACTTGAGCTCCCCTAAATCACTCAGGATAGTGTACCTTGGCTCAGATTATATGTACCTAGACATGTAAAGCTGGCTTAATCTAGTCCATCTTTACACAGAGGGTGTAGATCTTCATTATCCCAGATTGCATTATATGTATATGTGCATGTGAGAAAGAGTGGAGGGAAGAGAGCTTTGACTTTTGTACTCCTTGGCCCTTGAATAGCCAAATTAAATGATTCAATGACTTGACTTATTTTATCAAATTTACATGTAATTTGTGTTCCAGTTCAAGATGGTGACATAAGAGGCTCCTGAACTCAACTATCCTATAGACACACCAAATTTACAGCTACATATGGAATAATCCTTGTGAAAGAAATCCAGAAACTAGTTGGGTGACTCATATACATTGGGCGAATGAGAAAAAACCCACATCAAAACAGGTCGCTGATATCTCCCTGGAAGGAGATTGTGCACACGTCTGGTGCCTGGCTTCTGCAGCTGCTGCCCAGAGGACACATCCCTTGACAGCCTGACTCTGGTGTCCAGAGGGGCTTGTGTTCACAGGTTCAATGGGTCTGTAGCAAATAAGGAAACAGTTTTTAACCTGCCATCCCCCCAGGGCTCAATGCAGAGGCAGCAGACAAGAAAGAGACAACAAAGAGCTAGGGTCAGCCAATGTTTCCTCTCCTATGTGAGACCACTCCTTCAAGACTAAGAGAAGTGTCTCTTTTATCTAACGCATAGAAACCAATGCAGAGAGTAAAGGAAAAATGAGCATCAGGGGAACATGTTCCCAATGAAAGAACAAGATAAAACAGCAGAAACATACCTTAATGAAAGGGAGATAAGTGATTTACCTGATAAAGAGTTCAAAATAATGGTCATAAAGATGCTCACCAAGGTCAGAAGTACAATGTGAGAATTTCAACAGAGATAGAAAATACCAAACAGAAATCACAGAGCTGAAGAATGCAATAATTGAACTGAAAAATTCAATAGAGGGATTCAACAGAAGACTAGATGAAGTGAAAGGAAGGATCAGCAAACTCAAAGACAGGGTAGAGGACCTCATCTGATCAGAGCAGTAAAAAGAAAAAAGAATGAAAAAGAGTAAAGATAGCTTAAGACTTAAGGGACACCATCAAGTAAAACAATATTCACATCATAGGGGTACCAGGAGAGGAAGATAGAGAAAAAGGGGACAGAAAGCTATTTCAAAGAAACAGTAGTTAAAACTTTCCTAACCTGGAGAAGTAAGCATATGTCCAGATCTAAGAATCCCAGAAGGATTCAAATGAGATGAATCCAAAGAACCCACATGAAGACACATTATAATTAAATTGTCAATAATTAAAGACAAGGAAAGAATCTTAAAAGCAGCAAGAGAAAAACAACTTGTTATGTACAAGGGAATCCTCATAAGATCATCACAGGTTTTTCAGCAGAAACTTTGCAGGCCAGAAGAGAGTGGCACAAAATATTCAAAGTGCTGAAAGAAAAAACTGCCAACCAAGTATACTCTACCTAGCAATACTGCAGAATTGAAGGAGAGGCAAAGAATTCTCCAGACAAGCAAAAGCCAAAGGAATTCATCACCACTAGACCAGCCTTACAAGAAATGTTAAAGAGACTTCTTCAAGTTGAAGAGAAAGGGTGCTAATTAGTAACAGGAAAATACATGAAAGAATAAATCTTACCAGTAAAGGTAAATAAAGAGTTAAATTCAGAATACTCTGATGTTGCAATAGTGGTGGGTAAATCATTTATAAATCTAGTATGAAGGTTAAAAGACAAAAGTAGGAGGGAACATGTCAGCAGCATGGCAGAGTGAGTTGTTCCCTTTGTCTTTCCCCTCTAAGTTCAACTAAATGGACATCCATTAACCAAGAGAGGATTCGCTACACAGCACAACAGGACACCTGAGGGATCCATGTAGCTGAAGGTGGGTGGACTGGACCCCTGGTAAGTGGTGGAACTAGTGGAGTGGCCAATTTCTGGTGGCAGTAATCCAGGGTGCAGATCCTCATAGCAGCCAGCATGACTGTGAGTGGAGGTGAGGGCAGCTGGCTCATGCACATATGCTTGTGGAGTGGTAGTAGCCTGGCCTGCAGGAGAGCCCACTGTGCCATGGTGGCCCCACTTGTGCAAACGCTTCCTGCCAAGTGGTGGCACTCAGACCACACGAAGGTGGTCTGGCCTGAGTGGCAGCTCCACCTATGTGAGCATGACCTGCCTGCTGAGCACAGGGGTCCAGCCTGCACAAAAGTGCCCTGCTGAGTGGCTGTGGCCCAATCTGCACAAATGCAGAGCAGCCTACCAGCACAACTACAAACAGATGGGGCAGGAACAGAAAAAACAGCCCCTGTCCCCCACCAACGATGGCACAGGAAATCTGTGATCAGAAGCAACAGGAACCACAGCAAAACTGGTGACCTAGCCCTCAGGGTGGCAACCTTGACACCAGCTTCACCAACCTTGACACCAGCTCCACCAGCAGCAGGGGTTGTTACATGTCCCTGGGTTCCCAGGCCCCTGCCAGCAATAGTGACTCCTGTGAACCCAGTGCCCGTGGCAGTGGTGCAACCAGCACCCCAAGACAACCTGGGAATAGCAGCACAGGTCATGCACTGGACAGGAGCATCTGAACCCATGGAGAGCCAGTGGAGGAACACAAGACCCAGGTGACCAGAACCAAAGTAAACCAAAGACCAGAACCAAACCTGTACTCAGATAAGAAAAGGTGATTACTACCACAGATGCGTTGGCAGAGGATCAACTCATTAAACACCATGAAAAACTACAGTAACATTGCAGAACAGAAGGAAAATGACAATTCTCCAGAAACCAAACCTGAAGTCACAGAAGACTACAATATAACTGACAGAGAATTCAAAATAGCTATCATAGAGGAACTTAACAAGTTACAAGACAATTCAGAAAGTTCAATGAGCTCAGGAATAAAATTAATGAACAGAAGGAATACTTCACTACAGAGACTGAAGCTTTAAATAAAATCAAACAGAAATTCTGGATATGAAGAACACAATTAATGAGATAAAAAATAATGGAGAAAGCATAACAAATAGAGTAGACCCTACAGAACGGAGAATTAGTGACCTCAAAGATAGAAAGCCAGAAATGCTACAGGTGGAGGAGGAGAGAGAAATAAGATTTTTTAAAAATGAAGAAATTCTTTGAGAAATATCAGACTCAACAGGGAAAAGTAACATACAGATTGTAGGTATCCCAGACAGAGAACAGAGGGAGAAAGGAGCAGAGAATTTGTTCAAAGAAATAAGAGTTGAGAACTTAGCAAACCTGGGGAAGAAACTGTCCTTACAAGTACATTAAGTCAATAGAACTCCTAATTACATAAATGCAAAAAGACCTTCTCCAAGGCATATCATATTAAAACTGTCAAAAGTCAATGACAAATAAAAAATATTAAAGGCAGCAAAAGAGAAGAAAATAACCTACAAAAGAACCCCTATCAGGCTTTCAGTGGATTTCTCAACAGAAACTTTCAGATATGATGGTGAAAGAAAAGCTTTCCCAAATAAACAAAAGCTGAGGGAGTTCATTGTCACTAGACCTCCCATACAAGAAATGATGAAAGAAGCCCTCCTACCTGAGGCAAAAAGGCAAAGGTTTACAAAGCTTTGAGCAAGCAGATAAAAGATAGACAAAATCAGAAAATTGTAGCTCTCTATCAGAACAGATTAGCAAATAATT
Source organism: Equus quagga (assembly GCF_021613505.1). Lineage (NCBI taxonomy): Eukaryota > Metazoa > Chordata > Mammalia > Perissodactyla > Equidae > Equus > Equus quagga. Next base: position 40,527,266 of record NC_060278.1, read on the forward strand.
ATAATATAAAAGATAAAGGGAACAAAAGCATCAAAAATAACTAAACACTAAACAATTTAGTAACAAACTCATAACACAAAAAAGAATAATTTGTGACAACAAAAACATAGAAGGAGAAGAGGAGAGGGATGGAATCTGCTTAGACTAATGGAGATAAAACACAATAAGAAAATGGACCATCTCATCTATGAGATCTTTTAAACAAACCTCATGGTAACCAGAAAACCAAAAATTAGAGCAGAGTCAAAAATCATAAATAAAGAGAAAATTGAGAAAACCATAACAGAAAACCACCAAACTGAAATGGCAGTCAGAAATACAAGGGAAAAGAAACAATGGGAATATAGAACAACTGGAAAACAAGAGACAAAATGGCAGTATTAAGCTCTCATATATCAATAATCACTCTAAATGTAAATGGACTGAGTTCACCAATCAAAAGACACAGAGTGGCTGGATGGACTTAAAAAGACCCAACACTATGCTGCCTCCAGTAAACACATCTCAACTCTAAAGACAAACATAGGCTCAAAGTGAAGGTATCGAAGATGATACTCCAAGCAAAAGGCAAGAAAAAGAAAGTAGGTGTAGCCATACTTATATCAAACAAAGCAGACTTGAAGAGAAAAAAGATAAAAAAGGGGCAGGCCCCGTGGCCAAGTGGTTATGTTCATGTGCTCCACTTTGGTGGCCCAGGGTTTCACCGGTTTGGATCTTGGGTGCAGACATGGCACTGCTCATCAGGCCATGTTGAGGTGGCATCCACATGCCACAACTAGAAGGACTGACAACCAAAAAAATATACTATATACTATATTTTGTATATATATTGGGGGGATTTCGGGAGAAAAAGCATGAAAAAAAATATTGGCAACAGTTGTTACTCAGGTGCCAATCTTAAAAAAAAGATAAGAGACAAATAGGGGCACTATATAATGATAAAAAGGACATTCCACCAAAAAGACATGACACTTATTAGTATATATGCACTTAACATATTAACAAACCTAAAGGGAGAAATTGACAGCAACACAATAATAGATGACCCCAATACCTTACTTATGTCAATGGATAGATCATCCAGACAAAAAGTCAATAAGGAAACAGTGGTCTTAAATGAAACACTAGACCAGTGGGACTTAATAGATATACATAGAACATTCCATCTAAAAACGGCAGAATACACATTCTTCTCAAGTGCACATGTAACATTCTTAAAGACCATATGTTGGGAAACAAGGCAAGACTCAATAAGTTTAAGAAGACTGAAATCATATCAAGCATCTTTTCTGACCACATGCTATGAAACCAGAAATCAACCACAAGAAAATAGCTAGGAAGGTCACAAATATGTGGAGACTAAACAACATGCTACTGAACAACCATTGGATCAATGAAGAAATCAAAGGAAAAATTTAAAAAAAAAGGACAAATTAAAATGAAAATACAACATACCAACTCTTACAGGATGCAGCGAAAGCAGTACTAAGAGGGAAATTCATAGAAATACAGGCCTACCTGAAGAAACAAGAAAAATCTCAAATAAACAAGCTTACCCTATACCTGAAAGAGCTATAAAAATAAGAACAAAGCCCAAAGTCAGTATAAGGAGGAAATAATAAAAATCAGAGCAGAAATAAATGAAATAGAGCCCTTAAAAAACTGTAGGAAGGATTAATGTAACTAAGAGCTGGTTCTTTGAGAAGATAAACAAAACTGACAACCCTTAGTCAGACTCATTACGAAAAAGAGAGAGAAGACTCAAATAAATAAAATTAGAAACGAAAGAGGAGAAATTACAAGGGATACCACAGAAATACAAAGGATTATAAAAGAATACTATGAGAAGCTGTATGCCAACAAATTGGACAACCTAGAAGAAATGGATAAATTCTTAGAATCATACAACCTCCCAAAACTGAATTAAGAAGAGACAGAGAATCTGAATAGATCAATCACAAGTAAAGAGAATGAAATGGTAACCAAAAGCCTCCCAAAAAATGAAAGTCCAGGACCAGATGGCTTTTCTGGTGAATTCTATCAAACATTAAAAGAAGATTGAATACCTATCCTTCTCAAACTATTCTGAAAAATTGAAGAAGTCAATTTTGCTTCCTAACTCATTCTATGAGGCCAACATTACCCTGATAACAAAACCAGACAAGGAAAACACAGAAAAGAAAATTACAGGCCAATATTGTTGATGAACATAGATGCAAAAATTCTTAACAAAATATTAGCAAATTGAATACAGCGACACATGAAAAGGATCATACACAATGATCAAGTGGGATTTATTACAGGGATGCAGGATGGTTCAACATCTGCAAATCAATGTGATACACCACATTAACAAAATGAGGAATAAAAATCACATGACCATCTCAATAGATGCAGAAAAAGCATTTGACAAGATCCAACATGCACTTATGATAAAAACTCTCAATAAAATGGGTATAGAAGGAAAGTACCTCAACATAATAAAGGCCATATATGACAAACCCACAGCCAACATCATAATCAATGGGGAAAAACTGAAAGCCATCTCTCTGGGAATAGGAACAAGATAAGGGTGCCTACTCTTATTCAACATAGTAGTGGAGGGTATTCCCAGAGCAATTGGGCAAGAAAAAGAAATAAAAGGGATCCAAATTGGAAATGAAGAAGTAACTCTCACTGTTTGCAGATGACATGATTCTATATGTAGAAAACCCAAAGAGTCCACCAGAAAACTATAATCAACAACTACAGCAAAGTTGCAGGGTACAAAATCAACATACCAAAAATCAATTGTATTTCTATACACTAATAACAAGCCAGCAGAAAGAGAAGTCAAGAATACAATCCCATCTATAGTGACAACACAAAGAATAAAATATCTAGGAATAAATTTAACCAAGGAGGTAAAAGACCTATACAATGAAAACTGTAAGACATTATTGAAAGGAATCAAGGAAGACATAAAGAAATGGAAAGATACTGCATGCTCATGGATTGGAGGAATAAACAGTTAAAATGTCCATACTACCTAAAGCAATCTACAGATTCAATGCAATCCAAATCAGAATCCCAATGACATTCTTCATGGAAATAGAACAAAGAATCCTAAAATTTATATGGAACAACAAAAGACCCCAGATAGCCAATGCAATCCTGAGAAAAAAGAACAAAGCTGGAGGTATCACAATACCTGACTTCAAAATATACTACCAAGATATAAAATCAAAACAGCATAGTAGTAGCACAAAAACAGACACAGAGATAATGGAACAGAATTGAAAGCACAGAAATAAAACCATACAACTATGAACAGCTAATCTTTGACAAAGGAGTCAAGAACATACCATGGAGAAAGGAAAGTGACTTCAATAAATTGTGTTGGGAAAGTGGACAGCCACATGCAAAAGAATGAAAGTAGACCATTATCTTTCACCATACACAAAAATTAACTCAGAATGGATCAAAGACTTCAATGTAAGACCTGAAACCATAAAACTTCTAGAAGAAAATATAGGCAGTACACTCTTTGACATTGGTCTTAGCAGTATCTTTTTGAATACCATGTCCATTCAGGCAAGGGAAACAAAATAAAAAATAAACAAATGGGATACATCAGGTTAAAAAGCTTCTGCGAGGCAAAGGAAAGCATGAACAAAACGAAAAGACAACCCACCAATTGGGAGAAAATATTTGCAAGTCATATATCTGACAAGTGGTTAATCTCAAAAATATATAAATAACTCATACAACTCAACAACAAACAAACAACCTGATCAAAAAATGGGCAGAGGATATGAACAGACATTTTTCCAAAGAAGATATACAGATGCCCAATAAACAGATGAAAAGATGTTCAACATCACTAATCATCATGAAAATGTGAATCAAAACTACAATGAGATTTCACCTTACACCCATCATCCACAATTAATAATACAAGAAATAACAAATGTTTGAGAGGATATGGACAAAAGGCAACCCTCATACACTGCTGCTGGGAATGCAAACTGGTACAGCCACTATGGAAAACACTATGGAGATTTCTCAAAAAATTAAAAAGAGAAATACCATATAATCCAGCTATCCCACTACTGGGTATCCAAGAACATGAAATCAACAATTCAAAGAGATTTATGCATCCCTATGCTATCTCAGCATTATTCACAATAGCCAAGACATGGAAGAAACTCAAGTGCCCATCAACAAATGAATGGATAAAGATGTGGTATAGATATACAATGGAATACTACTCAGCCATAAGAAAGACAAAATCATGCCACTTGTGACAACATGGATGGACCTTGAGGGTATTATGCTAACCAAAATAAGCTAGACAGAGAAAGACAAATACCATATGATTTCACTCATGTGTGGAAGATAAACAAACAAATGGATAAGGAGAAGAGATTAGTTATTACCAGAGGGGAAGAGGTTGGGGGAGGATGAAAAGGGTAAAAGGGCACACAGTATGGTGATTGATAAAAACTAAGTGGTGAACACGATGCAGTCTATACAGAAACTGATATATAACAATGCACACCTGAAATTTCTACAATATTATGTCAATATGACCTCAACAAAGTAATTTTTAAAAAGTAGTAAAAATATTCTAACTACAATACTTTATTAATGGATATACAGATAAAAAAGATGTATATTGTGATATCAAAAACATAAAACATGGAAGAGAGAGTAAAAATGTAGAGCTTTAGTATGCATTTGAATTTAAATTGTTATTAGCTTAAAATAGACTCTTACAAATATAAGACGTTTTATATAAGCCTTACGGTAACAATAAAGAAAAAACCTATAATAGATACACAAAAGAGAAAGAGAAAGGAATCTAAGCATACCACTACAGAAAAGCACCAAGTGACAAAGGAAGAGAGCAAGAGAAGAAGGAATGAAGGAATGAAAAAACAGCCAGAAAATAATTAACAAAATGGCAATAAGTACATACCTACCAATAATCACTTTAAATGTAAATGGAATATATTCTTTAGTCAAAAGACACAGTGTAGTTGAATGGCTGAAAAAACAAGACCCAACTATACACTGCCTACGAGAGACTCTCTTCAGCTTCAAGGACATAAACAGACTGAAAGTGAAGGAATGGAAAAAGATATCCCATGTGAATGGAAACCAAAATAAATCAGGGGTAGTTATATCAGACAAAACAGACTTTAAGCCAAAGGCTGTAATAAGAGACAAAGATTTCATTACATAATGATAAAGAAGTCAATCCAACAAGAGGATATAATATTTGTAAATATTTATGCACTCAACACAGGACCACCTAAATGTAAAGCAAACATTAACAGACCTGAAAGGAGAAGTAGATAGCAATGCAATAACAGTAAGGGACTGCAAAACCCCACTTTCAACAACGTATAGATCACCTAGACAGAGAATCAACAAGGAAACAGGGTACTTAAACTACTAATTGCACCAGATGGACCTAACAGACATTCAGAGAACATTCCACTCAAAAGCATAAGAATACACATTGTTCTCAAGCACAGATAGAACATTTTCCAAGACAGATCATATGTTAGGTCACAATAAAAGTTAATAAATTTAAGGAGATTGAAATCATATCAACTACAATGGTATGAAACCAGAAATCAATTATAGGAAGAAAACTGGAAAATTCACAAATATGTGGAGATTAAACAACATGCTACTGAACAATCAATGGGTCAAAGAAGAAATCAAAACATAAATCAAAAAATGTCTTGAGAAAACAGGACTATAACATACCAAAACCTATGGGATGGAGTAAAAGCAGTCCTAAGAGGCCAGTTCATAGCAATGAAAGCCAACATTAAAAAATAAGATCTTTAAAGTTCTCATCACAAGAAAAAAATTGTAACTACGTGTGGCGATGAATGTTAACTAGACTTGTTATAGTGATCATTTCACAATATATACAAATATCAAATAATTATGTTGTACACCTGAAACTAATATAATGTAATGTGAATTACATCTCAACTGAAAAAAGGGAAAGAAACAAGAAAGATCTCAAATAAACAACCTAAATTTACACCTCAAGGAACTATAATAAGAACAAATTGAGCCCAAAGTCAGGAGAAGGAAGGAAATAACAAAGATCAGAAAAGAAAAAATGAAATAGTGACTAAAAACACAGTAGAAAAGAACGATGAACCTAAGAGCTGGTTCTTTGAAAAAATAAACAAAATAGAAAGATTCTAGATTTATCAAGAAAAAGAGAGAGAGGACTCAAATAAAATTAGAAATGGAAAAGGGACATTACAACTGATACCAAAAAAAATAACAGATCATAAGAGACTACTCTGAACAATTATATGCCAACAAATTGGACAATCTAGAAGAAATGGATAAATTCGTAGAAACATACAACCTAACAACACTGAATCATGAAGTAATAGAAAATTTGAACTGACGAATAATGAATAAGGAGATTAAATCAGTAATCAAAAACTTCCTAACAAACAAAAGTATAGACCAGATGGCCTCACCAGTGAATTCTAACAAACATTTAAAGAAGAATTAATGCCAATCCTCCCTAAACTCTTCCAAAACACAGAAGAGGAAGGACCACTTCCAAACTCATTTTATGAGGCCAGCACTACCCTAATACCAAATCCAGGCAAGGATACTACAAAAAAAGAAAATTCAAGCCAATATCCCTGGTGAATATAATGCAAAATCTCCAACAAAATATTAGCAAACCAAATTCAATGGTATATTAAAAGGATCATACACCACAATCAAGTGGGATTTATTCCAGGGAGGTAAGGCTGTTTCACACCTGCCAATCAATCAGTGTGACACATCACATTAATGATGTGAAGGATAAAAGTCATACAGTCATCTCAATAGAAGCAGAAAAAGCATTTGACAAAATTCAACACACTTTCCTGACAAAAACTTTCACAAACTGGGTATAGCGGGAATGTACCTAACTATAATCAAAGCCATATAACAAGCTTACAGCTAACACCATACTCAATGGTAAAAAGCTAAAAGTTTTTCTTCTAAGATCAGGAACAAAACAAGGATGACCGAACTCACTACTTTTATTCAACACAGACTTGGAAGTCCTAGTCAGAGCAATTAGGCAAAAAAAAAAAAAAAAAAAAAAATTTAAAAGGCATCCAAATTGGAAAAGAAGTGAAACTGTCACTATTGCAGATAATATGATATTAAATATAGACAACCCTAAAGATACCACCAAAAAACTATTAGAAGTAATTAACAAATTCAGTAAAGTTGCAGGATACAAAATCAATATACAAAAATTAGTTGCATTTCTATATACTAACAATGAACTATCTGAAAATAAATTAAGAAAATCCCCATTTACAATTGTATCAAAAAGAATAAAATACCTAGGAACAAATTTTACCATGGAGGTGAAAGATCTATACACTAAACATCATAAGACAATAAATGGAAAGATATTCCAACTCATAGATTGGGAGAATTAATATTGTTAAAATGTCCACACTGCCATCTACAGACTCAGTGCAATCCTTCTCAAAACTCCAATGGCATTTTTTACAGAAATAGAACAAACAATCCCCAAATTTGTATGGAACAACAAAAGACTCCAAATAGCCAAAGCAATCTTCAGAAAGAAAAACAAAGCCAGAGGCATCACATTTCCTGATTTCAAACTGCATTGTAAGTAATATTAATGAAAACAATACATTACTGGCATAAAAACAGACACATAGGTCAATGGAACAGAATCAAAAGCCCAGAAATAATCCCACACATATATGGCCAATTAATTTATGACAAAAGAGCCAAGAATATACAATGAGGAAAGGATATTCTCTTCAATAAATGGCGTTGGAAAAACTAGACAGTGACATGCAAAAGCATGAAACTTGGCTTCCATCTTAACCCTTACACAGAAATTAACTAAAAATTGGTTTAAAGACTTGACTATCTGACCTTAAACCACAAAACTCCTAGAAGAAAATATAAGGGGTAAGCTCCTTAACATCACTCTTAGCACTGAGTTTTTTGGATTTGACACCAAAAGCAAAGGCAACAAAAGCAACACCTCAATCTTGATCTTTGCCGTTGAGCTGGCTTCTGTCCAGCAGAGAGTGTTGCCTTGCCACCAATCCAATCGTTTTAGATGGCCTCAGAGTAGCCTCCATTAAATTGGGATAATGGTAGAAAATGGACTGAGTATAGAAAAAGAACAGAGCAGTCAGAACTATGCCTAGACAAATGCCTTTGGATGTCAATATTTGCATACATAATTGATTGGTGAGTGATGTGTAGGTTCATGCCCAGAATCTGAACCTGTGAACCCCTGGCCACTGAAGCAGAGTGCGTGATTTAACCACTCCGCTACCAGCCAGCTCCCCTAGATGAATCTTCCATCAATAGACAGGAAAGAATGGATAATTGATTGACAAGAAGCAGTGTGTGACACACAGGGTATTAACATAAGAGGTATATGGAAAGAAAAGGGAGGGTTAACTTGCTACAATATCGTAAAATTAAGTCATATTATTATTAACTAACTTTCCCATCATTTTCCTTTATATTGATCAAGGTCCTATTTTTCCATCTTCTTACTGAAGAAGGAAACATTTACTGTATGTTTCCATATATCCCCATACAAGGAACAGGAGATTCATTAGAACATTGCTTTAGTAATTTGTCTCAAATAAATATTTATTGAATATTAATAAATGTTGCATGAACTTCAAAATACATCCCCTGATGACAATAGATTGAGTACTTTTTTTAAACAAAAAAATGTTTTTGAGGAAAAATATCTTAATCATAAAACGTAATTTTGTTTTTGGTGAGGAAGATTGGCCCTAAGCTAACATCCAGGCCAATCTTCCTCTACTTCCTATGTGAGATGCTGCCATAGCATGGCTTGATGAGCGGTGTGTGGGTCCTCACTTGAGATCCTAACTCCCCAGGCCTGAAGCAAAGTCGGTGAGCTTAACCACTAGACACCAGGCTGACCTGATAAAAGGTGATTTTTGAAGCATGTCTAGGATGCCCAAAAAACTATCATAATGTAGTTTACCATGGAAAAAAATGATATTGATATCCTAAATGTTATAAATTTATGATGTTATATTTCATAATTTGATTATATTATATCATACACAATAAAATTTAATTTACATATAAGAAATTAATTCCTTATATTTTAATACATAATTGTACATCTAATGCCATGTATATAATATTACGCACAATAAATGTATACATGCTCTGCTGGGGTCAAGATACAGACTTGCCCCCGCCAAGTTGGCACCAGCTGGCACAGAACTGGGGCGCGCTCTGCTTGCACGGAGCAAGGCGCGGGATGCCCTGGTGTACAACCCCAACCTCCTGGATGACCTGCAGTGGTCCTGTGGCAAGCACGAGCGGGTGGGTCCTCATCTTTGCGTTGGCCAACGACCACGGTGATGGAGGATGTGAGGCCCTCTGACCTCAAGGACACAAATGAGACCTTCCAGAAGAAGTTCCCACACATCAAACTGACACTGAGCAAAATTAAAAGTGTACAACAGGAGATGGAGAACCTCTCTGAAGAGCGCAGCCCGGAGCCTGTGACCGCCTGCACGGCCCACGTGTACTTTGAGAAGCTCATCCCGCAGGGCAAGCTCAACCAGCAGAACTGAAGCTGCGCGCCGGCGCGTGTGCGCTGCCCCCGCCATCAGCAATGACCTCCGCAAGGACTAAGGCAAGCAGCTCATCACCGAGTGAGAAGTTTTTGATTTCACAGATGGGATCTAATTGGGTTTACTTGCTGTCTTCTCAAGAACCAGGCATAATCTCGTTAGAGACGCCTCCCGCGGCGGTTCTAGCCAGGCTGGCCCCTGCTCAGCCCCTGGCGCTCTAAATTGACGGCCGCACTTCCGTGGGCCCACTGGGGTGTTTCCAGGCGCTGAAGCAGTCCCCCGCTGGCCTCCGCTGTTGCACCCACCCGGCAGAGCTGTGCCTGCCCTTCTTTTCTTTACACCCTTGCTTCTTACAGGGACATTGTTTTCATTCCAAAGCGCCTCACATTGCCAATGGTATTTCTGAGAATCTTCTTGGATTCTCATATGAACAAAATGTTGGCTTTTGTTATTGATTCATTCTTTTTTTTTTTTTTTTTTTCCCATGTGCCTGAGACTGGTCTGGCACCAGGAGCTTTGATTTGCATTGCGTAGTGGTGAATCAAAAATGATATTGTGATATTTAGATTCCTGTTCTAGGTTTGAAAGGTTTGAAAGCTCGGGAGGGTTTTGGTTTCTTCTAAGCCCTTTGCCTACAATTAGGGTAAGTTGGGACGTAATGTCTTAGATTTGGAGAAAATGCCTCCCATTTCCCTTAGGAGTGGGACACTAAGATACTGAGTTATGTGCGCTGATACTCAGTTATGCTTTTTCTATATAGTAATAAAAGCTAAAACAGAATGACCCAGTGTTAGCACTGACATATGATACACAATTCAGAGGTTTGAAATAAGTATGATCAGCCAATAATATTTACTGTGAACAATATTATACAGTAGAACCTTGGTATTTCCAACTGAAATTAGAACTTTCTGGATGTTTCATGATTCTGATATCTCTGGTTATTTTCTGTCAAAAACTCTTCTAACCAAAGTTCGATATTCTTTGATGAGAGAAAACTGACCTCAAAGCAATTCAATTCAATTTGCATTTATTGAATTTCTTATATTTGCAAGAAATCTACATGAGGTTTGATCATTAAGTTACTGCCTTAAACTTCAACCAAGCTCTCAAAGTACAATTTTCTGTATATTTTTTTCCTACAACTAGAAGCAGAAGATTGAGAATACAAACAATTTAGCATATATGGATATTTATCAAACTATGATTATTCTTTTTTAATTAGCAGTTTCCTTTACAATCAAGTGTAGTTCCTATATATGTTTTTCCTGTCTTAGAAGAGGCCCTCTCCCTTTTCTCCTTTCATTAATCACAGCTAATTAAAATAAAAAGTATTTGTTAGTAAGACTGTCAATGAATTAGTTTTACAATGTACAATTGACTCCATCAAATACATTCCAACTTTCTCAGAAAGCAATATTCAAAGGTTATTTTGTTAAAGGCATGTTTTGTAAACAGAGATCTAAACTGGTCCCTGCACAAACTTGGACTACATCAGTCTTCAAAGTTGCTGACATAACTCCTTTATATATAAAGTGTTCCCAATATTTTAGAGAAGTTAGAATATGAGTCTTATAATTAGTCTCACCTCTTTGAATTAGTGTTTGAATGCCAGGAAGTAATTCTGACCACGGCATGAATTCACATTGCTGTACATCCACAAAATACCCAAAGATAGAGCGCTCGCCAGTTGGTAGGGCGATGCCTGCATTTGGAAACGATAAATAAATCAATCCAAGTAAGAAAGGGATTCATTTACGGAATGTTTCAGTAATGATATGATATCTGAAAGATCTGATTGTTGAACCAGAAGTAGTAACTATTCACCAAAGGTATATACAAATATATAAAACAGGCCTATTTTTTTCTTCTTCTAATCTTTAATTATATAAAAGCAAAGTTTTATTAACTTTTTGTCTTTTTTATATCCAGAAAGTAAGGTGAATCATGATCTGATATCCTTTAGAATCTTACCCAGAAGTTCTGCTTATTACCATGTGTTGGATATTATTAAATGCCAGTAATATTCTGGTTGTGGTCAAACCAATACATTAGAGAACTCTGATACTTATTTGCAAATCATATTTACTTTTCCATCATAAAAGTAATAAATTTTGCTAATAGATTCTGGAAAATACAGAATCATAAAAGAATTTAGCCATGGTTTCACCATACAAAGATACCAGGGTTAATATTTAATATATTTCTTTGAATCATTTATAAAACTTTTACATACAGTAAAATTTACTTTTTTGGGTTATACGGTTCTGTAAGTTTTATATCATATGCATGTATTCTTGTGACCACTGTGACAGGGGACAGAACACTTTTAAAATCCAAAGAATTCCCTAGTGCTGCCCCTTTCGTATTGAGACTATTCTGCCAATCTTAACCCCTCCCAATCACTGATCTGTTCTCTATTTTTATATTTTGCTTATTCCAGAATGCCACATAAATGGAATCATACAGTATGTAACTTTTTGAAACTGAGTTCTTTCACTTAGCATAGTATCTTTAAGATTCATCCATATTACTCATCATTATTCATCAATAATTCATTTCTTTTTATTGCCAAATAGTATTCCATTCGTGTACCACAGTTTATTTATCCAGAGATCATACAGTACTTGTCTTTCTCAGTCTGACTTATTTCACTTAACATAATGCCCTCAAGGTCCATCCTGTTGTCACAAATGGCAGGATTTCCTTCCTTTTTATGGCTGAATAATATTCCATTGCATATATATACACCACATTTTCTTTATCCATTTATCTGTTGATGAACACTTAGGTTGCTTCCATGTCTTGGCTATTGTGAATAATCCTGCAATGAACGTGGGGATGCAGGTGTCTCTTTGAGATAACATTTTCATTTCCTTTGGATATATACCCAGAAGTGGGATTGCTGGATGACATGGTAGTTCTAGTTCTAGTTTTTTGAGGAGCCTCCATACTGTTTTCCATTATGGCTGTAATAATTTATATTCCCACCAACAGTGTACCAGGGTTCTTTTTCCTCCACATCCTTGTTAACATTTATCTCTTGTCATTCTGATAAAAGCCATAATGAGATATAACTTCACACTCACTAGAATGGCTGTAATAAATAAGACAGACAATGACAAATGCTGGTGAGGATTTGGAGAAACAAAACCCTCATATATTGTCGATGGGAATGTAAAATGGTGCAGCCACTTTGGAAAATAGCTTGGCAGATCTTCAAAAATTAAACATAAACTACCAGATGACCCAGCAATTCCAGTCCTAGATATCCACCCAAGAGAAATGGAAATATATGTCCACAGAAAGACTTGCACATGAATGTTCATAATAACATTACTCATAATAGCCCCAAACTGGAAACAACCTAAATGTCTGTCAACTGATAAATGGATAGACAAAAATGGTATATCCATAGAATGAAATACTATTAAGCAATAAAAAGGAATTGACTACTAATAGAAGGTATATTATGGATAAGTCTCAAAAATATTATGCTAAGTGAAAGAAGCCAGACACAGTGGACCATATACTGCATGAGTCCATTTACTAAAATGCCCATTACAGCTAAATTTATAAACAGAGAAAGTAGATTAGTAGTTGCCTGGGAATGGAAGGGGGAATGGGGATTAACTGGAAATGGCAGGGATCATATTGGGAAAGATGAAAATTGTTCTAAAATTGATGTGTGGTAAAGGTTGTACCGCTCAGTAAAGCTATAAAAATCACTGAGTTATAGGGGCTGGCCCTGTGGCCGAGTGGTTAAGTTCACGTGCTCCGCTGCAGGTGGCCCAGTGTTTCGTTGGTTCGAATCCTGGGTGCAGACATGGCACTGCTCATCAAACCACTCTGAGGCAGCATCCCACATGCCACAACTAGAAGGACCCACAACGAAGAATATACAACTATGCACCCGGGGGCTTTGGGGAGAAAAAGGAAAAAAATAAATCTTAAAAAAAAAAAATCACTGAGTTATACACTTGAAATGGGTGACTTTTATGATATGTAAAATATACCTTAATAAAGCCCTGTCTTCTCAGTTTAGCAAGACCAGTAACCTCTGTTTATGTCCTCCCTCCCCACCCCCCCGGGGCCATGGTCTGGAAAGTTCCTCCAGGTAGATAGTTGGGGCAATCATATGGTTCATCTCATTTGCTACCCCTTGGGCAAGGCCATGGTTTATTATTGTCCTTTCCAAGTAAATGAGAATGCTTCTGATTCTCCTTCTTGATAGGAATTGAAAAGAATGCATTCACCAGATTAATGACACATACTTAGTGTCAGTGATTGAGCTGACCTGCTCTAGTAAAATACTAGCTGATGTAATTGAGACTACTGCTTGTATAAGTTTATTATAATCCACGGTCACCCCTTGATTCATCTTTTTTATCTAAAAGAACTAAGTTGGTGAATTAAACAGGGACATGATGGGTAAATCACACCTGCATTCTTGAAGTCTTCGAGGGTGTCACTGATATCTACCATTCCACCCAGGATATAGCATTGGTTTTGATTTACTATCTTGGCTGCCGGTGGGGATAGTTTCAGGGGCTTCCACTTGGCTTCCCCTTCCACATGGATCTTAGTCCACAGGTCAGGAAATTAAGGTGAAAGCTTTTGCCGGCTGCTAAGTATATCCATCCTGATTATGCATTTAGGTGCTGGGGAAATGAACACTGGGTGGAGTTGAACTGTGACATGGAGCTGTACCAGGATTTTACTCACCTTTCCTCCATAAGCCTTTACTCTAACAAGGGGCCATGATGGTCTTTTGGTTCTACTGGTATAACCATTAGCTCAAATACTGTATCCAATTATCCTTGAAAGATCTGGAATCCCCTCTTTCCCAGTTATAGTCATTCTGATAAATAACTGTAGTTCCCTAGTTGCTCTGTCATTGCAGGTCCTTCCTCAAGTGGAAGTGCCTTTGTTTCACTGAGATCTGAGTTCCAGGGGCACTCATTGCTACTTGGGGGTCACTGCTTCTAGGATCTCTCAGCAGAGAGCTAAGAAATATATCTACATATACTGACCCATATCTACACACATCTATATTTATTTCTGTGTCTATCTGTGTATAAAGAAAAGAAAGCATGAGTTCAGCTTAATACCTTTGTATAAGTTTCCTGTTGCTGCTGTGACAAATTACCATAAACCTAGGGGGCTTAGAAGAACACAATTTATTCTCTTACAGTTCTGGAAGTCAGAAGTCCAAAATGTTTTCAGTGGACTAAAATCAAAGTGTTGGCAGGATTGCATTCCTTCTGAATGCTCTCAAAGAGAATTCTTTTCGTTGCCTTTTCCAGCTTTTTCCAGTGTTGAGTGGTCACATGTATTCCTTGGCCCCTTCCATCTTCAAAACCAGCAACTGCACAATTGCAGTACTTCAACCTCTGCTTCCATCGTCTCATCTCCTTCTTTGACTCTTCTGCCTCCCTCTTCTATCATTAAGGACTCATGTGATTAGGTCAGACCCACCCAGATAATCCAGGATAATCTCCCCATCTCAAGATCCTTAATCACATCTTTAAAATCCCTTTTGCTATGAGATAACATATTCACAGATTCCAAAGATTAAGATGGAGGAATCTCTGGGGAGCCATTATTCTGCTTATCACAATACAGCAAAAGAGGGTTCATTGTAATATATGTCCTTTGCTTTCCTTCTCTGTTGTTTTTCTCTTGCAATTAAGAACTAGTTCGTGAGGAAACAGTTTCAGACTATGGAACTAACCTGCTCCTCATCAAAATTTTGCCCTAAATTTAGCATCCATTGATATTCTTGCCTGATCTAATCTTTAACTATGATGGCTGCAATGGATATCCTTTCTGTAGAATGGAACTGTTATCCTAAACTTTATATTATTCTTACAGATAATTTTTTCAAATTTAATAATCAGTTAAAGGTAACTAGCAGAAACAAGATAACAGCCACAAATTAACAAGACTTGAATGATTGGAATTATCAAGTGCATATTCTAAGACAGCCATACTTACTATGTTTAAAGAAATAAAAGTTAGCTTGAAAATACCTAAAAGGAACGAGAAACTAAAAAAGTGACACAACCAATTTGAAAAGGAACTAAACAGACCTTCTAGAAATCAAAAATACAATAGAAGTTAAGAGCCCAACAACCACAAAACCAGGATCATACTTAATGGGGAAACTCTTGAAACATTAGCATTTATAATGTCAAAAACAAAACTAAAGAAAAAAAGATGATATACTTAAGACCAAACTTTATAAATATGCAAAATCAATATGAATAAAACTTGAAAACTCTTTTTTTTTCCTAGGTTTAATTCCTTCTTTCATGGTGCCCAGAGTAGAGTTGATCTAGACTATTGAGTTT
Source organism: Equus quagga (assembly GCF_021613505.1). NCBI lineage: Eukaryota > Metazoa > Chordata > Mammalia > Perissodactyla > Equidae > Equus > Equus quagga. The sequence continues at coordinate 40,543,275 of NC_060278.1, forward strand.
TCATTTAAATGACTACATTTTTCATTTCCAGAATTCCAATTGGTTTTTTTTATAGCCATATGTTCTTTTTTCATTTCTACTTGTTTTTGCTTCATAATTGCTTATTTATTTTAAAATGGATGCCATTTCTTCATTTATCTTTTTGAGAACCCTAAACATATTTCTATTAGAATCTGTTAGGCTACAATAATTTCATCTGGAATGAGTTAACATTATGATGGGTGATTGTTGGTCTACTTTCTTAGTACTAGTTTCTTTCTGCATTTTAAAGTTTTTGTTCACAAGATGATTATGAGTGGAAGGTTTTTTGGATTCCCTTTTTTTCTCTTTCTTGTTTCTAGTCTGATGGTTTTATAGTTTTATGACTACTACCACCAGTCTCTTGTTTTCTTCCTACATCTCTGTCCTAAACTAGTTTTTATATTGGTATTTCAGATGACAGAACAAAATTTCATATTCATTGTTTTAAAATAATCTAACCTAATGAGTAATTTATTAGTTTTTCTTTAGGTTTACAGAGAGAAGATAGAATAAAGTTGGAGGTATTTCTGCCTGACAAATAAATCGAGGCAGCTTATTTATCTTTAGGAGTTAACAACATCAAATTGAATTACTAAGTTCAAAGAGAAATTACCATGCAATACTTTGATATTAAAAATTAATTTCCATAGGAAAAACTTTGTGATCCAGATGTCTTAAGTGGAACTTTTACAAATAACCTCAAAAAGATACTTTAAGAGTTACATCAGACAAACTAGTAGGATTTGTATTTTTGTTAATATTTTTAGCTCTCATCTTTATTTAACAAAGTTCTCATAAATACATTCATGTTCAATATTTTGTTTCTTTTTGGTACCTGCGTCAATGATCTCTTAATCTCTTCAAAGTTCCTTTAACAGTAACAGCTAATTGGGAAAGTTTACTGTTTCAAAGTATTAGGACAGTTTCCGCTTCTAAGAACTGATTCAAAAACACAAATACAAAATAAATCTAAGGCTTTATAAAATAATTTGGAAAATATTATTTTTTCAAAAACAAAATGTGGGACTGTAATATGCTTCTTCTACAGAAGTTCCTGCTACATGATATATATAATACAAATCCAGCTATATAGCCGATGGGCTGAGCTCACAGTTTCACAGCTTTATCTTTGTTCTTCTGCTTTACTTGAGTTACAGCTTCTTGTAGCAATAAGAATCAGTCAGGAATCTGATTTTCCTCAGCCTCTTTTCATTGGAGTAAGGGTGTTGGAGTGTACCTATTAACCCACTTTTACCTTTAATCTTAACATTTTAAAAGATGGACCTAATCAATATAAGCCCAATTATAAAAAGTTTCTAATTAGTATTCTAAAGTAAGCATAATTATGATGTTTTCCCTCCAGAACTTACCTACTTGTGAGTTGCTTTCAAATAATTCATGAACAAGGTTGTCAAAATCATAGGTTACTCTTGCAGGAGAATCAGGCTCAAGACCTGAATACAACAGTATGTCATCTTCATGTTCATCTTCGCGTTTTAAACCTCCTCCAAATGCCCACGTAAATGCAAATATGAAAAGCTTCTGAATCATTATTTTTAATTTATCAGGATTTTTCTCCAGATACCATGTATTTTCAGCCCTGGGATAGATATGTGTGGAAAGGTGAAGGTTAAAATTTTTAGAAAGCAGTTCAGTAATTTATTTCAATATCATGTCAAAGTTTCTTTACTAAAAATTATAAACGGTTAAGTGTGGACATAAAAGTTTTAGAGTTAATGTATAATTTTCTTTTGATAACTCATGTAAATTATAACTGCTACTATTTTTATTTTTAAAGCACCATATGTATAAGAGATTTGTAGTCAACCTTTATTTCATTTATTTAGTACATATGATTCAATTTTATTTTAGGTCAATTTATTAGTGAGTTTACCTATCTTTTGGGCGAGGATCTGATAATTCTCCATTTTATGTAGAAAGACACAAGTGAATAGTCATTCACTCTGTACTCCTCTCAACCAAGTTCTAGAGGTCGATTGAGTTCACCCTGGCTAAAGCCAGGCAGTGTGAATTTGGGGAGAATCTTCTGCAGTGTGGGTCAACCCAGGTCATCCTGGGCTGTGGGACCCTGAAATTCTATAGTGGTAGGGCTGATGGTGATGAAGCTGAACAAAATTTTGGGACTGCTTTCAAGACATTTTGAATAGTTCAGGATTTAGCATCATCATAAAATTATTTTTAAATTATGAAAATCCTAAAAATATATCACTGAACTGAAATTTATCGTCAATCATTAATGTACAGTGCACGTGGACAATTCTATTTGAAATTTCCAGTCATGTGTAACAGTTCATTCAGCAATATTTATTGAATTCACACTATATATCAGTTACTCTGAACAAAATAAACATGATCTTTTATTTCCAGGACAAGAAAATGAATACTGAACCACGATAAGTGTAAAAAATAAGGAGTCAAGCACACCATGATGAATAGTAGTAGAGATAACTAATTTAGACTGTGGGATTCAGGGCACATCTCTCTGAAGAACCAACAGCTAAAGTGAGACCTGAAGAATGAGTGAGATTTGGCAAAATGCAGGAGGAAGAGCATTTGAGCAGAAAGAATACATGTGCCAAGACCATAAGGTCAAAGGATCAGGGCTAGTTTGAGGAACTGAAAAAGAAAACCCACTGTCATTGAAGCACATATACTGAGTGGAAGTGATCAGGAGTTGAGTCTGGAGAGGTGGGCAGGGTTTTTTTTAAGTTGTATCAAGCTGTTTTTTCCTTCCACTCTGAGTGTGATGGGAAGTCATTAAATGGCTATAAAAAGAAACACGCTAATTTATGTTTAAAAAAATCAAACTCTTGCATATAAATACCAGGAGACATGTACAAGCATATTAATCAAAGTAGTATTTGTAATACCACAATTTGAAAACAACCTATATGTTTATCAATGGATAAATAAATTGTGACATATTTATATAATGGACTCTTAGTAGTGAACATGAATGAAGAACCCCTACATGCACAGTGGATTAATCATAGGGACATAACCTTGAACAAAAAATTCAAGTCACAGAAGAACACAGAGAGTGACTCCATTTAAGCGTGAAAACATGCAAAGTTGAAAAATACAGTCGTGCATTGCTTCACGTAGGGGATGTTCTGAGAAATGTGTCGTTAGACAATTTTGCTGTTGTGTGAACAGCATAAAGTGTAATTATACAAACCTAGATGGTATACCCTACTACACACCTAGGCTATATGGTACTATTCTTGTGGGACCACTGTCATATATGCAATTAGTAATTTACCAAAAAATTGTTATGCAGCACATAAACTGTATATTGTTTGGGAATATATTAATAAACACAAAAGTTATCTCAGATGATAGGGTGGCATAAGATCTAGATAGGTATACAGGGGACTTCAAAGATAAATTAATGTTTTTTCTATAACTGATTGGTGTGTATATGGATGTTTGTGTATTGTTATTTATATCTTACACATATTTTATAAGTATTCTTTTATGGATACTTTCTATTTAATAAAAATTAAAAATAATATATAGTTGTCATGTTAAGAATGGATTGGAAGAACTGGGGAAACCAATCAGTAGGCTATTGCAACAGTACAGGCAAGAAATAACAAAGGTTTGGGCTAAGATGCTGACAATCAAGATGCAGATAAGTGAGTGAATTTGATGGCAGAGTAGACAGGTTGAGTAAAAACCATATTTAGAATGTTCTATCATTTAAAAGAATGTTAAATGGGACTCATAATGAGTAACTTTCCTGTCTTACAAAATGGGAGTGGAATTGTAGAGCTAGTGATTTCTATAGCTATAATTTATTGAACACTTAATATGCACCAAGCACTATTCTAGATGCTTAGCAATCACATTATTATTCCAGTTTTATAAATGAGAAAATCAAAGCTCAAAAATATTTAGTTACTGGTTAAACATTTCTTAGCTCTTCAATGGCAGATTCATGAAATAAATTCATGTCAATTTTATTCCTTTCTCAAATATGTACAGAGTCTGGACAAATAAATTCATGATATTCATGTAACTTAGCATCAAAATCTGGTGATCTTGTGTTAGACATACAAGGGCTCTATCTAGGCTGAAATAAATTTAAGTGGATTTTGATATTATGAGGTCATAAAAGTATTTGTTTATTGACAGGTAATCCTGTGCCTATTTGAGTGTTTGGCACCTTGTGTGTACTAAAACACGTCTGTTGAATGAATGTAGTTACCTCTTTTCCACATTCTTGAATTTGACAGAAACTTTTGACTGTGGAGAATTTGTCTCCTCAACTGATATATCTTTCAAATCTTCACCTTAAAAAGGAAAGAGTATTTTTCCACAATTAACAACAGACCTAAAATTTAGCTGGTTAACTAGTGAAGTTTAACCGTTAACATTGTTTAGTTCATGTACTGTCATAGGAAAACATCTTTGTTTCACATACAGTATCTTAGAGTTATCTTATCAGATCAAAGTGGGAGTTACTTTTTTAAGAAAATAGGGACGAAGAATGTACCTGCAATTGTCTGAATCGATTCTTATTTATTTGAGGTGTAAATATGCATACTTTTGTTCTTCATTCTATTCTGGCAACTTTTTTGTAGGTTTGCTTGTTCCAAAATGAAAACATTCAAGTAACTACCTCTAAATATGGGGTATATTACAAACTAAACAATAAGTGGGTCCTAATAAAGTGAAGCATTAAAAAAGAGAGCTGAGGGCCGCCTCGTGGCCAAGTGGTTAAGTTCGTGCTCTCCTTCGGCAGCCCAGGGTTTCGCAGGTTTGGATCCTGGGCGCGAACATGGCACTGCTTGTTAGGCCATGCTGAAGCAGCGTCCCACACAGTACAACCAGAGGCACTCACAACTAGAATAAACAACTAGGTACGGGGGGCTTTGGGGAAAAGGAGAAGGGAAAAGGAAAAAAAGAAGAAGACTGACAACAGATGTTACCTCAGATGCCAATCTTTAAAAAGAAAGCTGTATGCTTTGCTACACAAAATTCATCAAAATAAATATCAAACAGGTACACTTGAGGCAGATGGTAGCTGTCTCCCTCCTACCCCGTCACCTGCCTTTTTGTCCAAGTCATCCATTCCACAGAGGAACACAAAAAGTGAATGACTGATTATTCATTCTTCCTTTTAGCTTATTTTTTTCTTTTACATTGTTTGTTTTCTCTATATTAAAATAATAGAGGCTTCTTGTAGAATATTTAGAAATATAGAAAAGTATACAGAAGAAAATAGCAATCATCCATAATTCCACTACCCATAGATAACAACTATTAAATGTTGATGCATTTCATGATGGTCTTTTCCATAAATATATAATATTTAAATATTAAATATGTAATATTTCAAAATTCTAATTCTTAAAAATTTAAAAATTCTTTAAGAGTTATTTCAGACAAACTAGTAGGATTTGTATTTTTGTTAATATTTTTAGCTCTCATCTTTATTTAACAAAGTTCTTCTAAATACATTCATGTTCAATATTTTGTTTCTTTTTGGTACCTGCATCAATGATCTCTTAATCTCTTCAAAGTTCCTTTAACAGTAACAGCTAATTGGGAAAGTTTACTGTTTCAAAGTATTAGGACAGTTTCTACTTCTTAGAACTGATTCAAAAACACAAATACAAAATAAATCTAAGGCTTTATAAAATAATTTGGAAAATATTATTTTTTCAAAAACAAAATGTGGGACTGTAATATGCTTCTTCTACAGAAGTTCCTGCTACATGATATATATAATACAAATCCAGCTATATAGCTGATGGGCTGAGCTCACAGTTTCACAGCTTTATCTTTGTTCTTCTGCTTTACTTGAGTTACAGCTTCTTGTAGCAATAAGAATCAATCAGGCTAGAAAATGCAGATAAAACTCAAGGACACAGAGCTTAATTAGGTTTTAAGAGAAATCTTTTAAAAAATAAGAAAAACTGTCGATACAAGTGCCTTCAAGACACTCGGCCAACCATTATATCTTGTTAGCTAAAGAGATTAGTAAGTATATACACATTACTATAAAAGTTGTTATGTTTATTCTTACTCTGTTTATCATAAAAAGTTGAGTTTTTAGATAATTCTGTCTGCTTAGATGGGCAAAGTGATTTCCTATAATAGCAGAAATTTTTGTTTTAAACTTTCCAAGGACTGTAGACTCTATTTGTTTTAGGAACCTACAGTTGTTGAAATGCTGTAGAAAATTGTATCTGTTACTTAAAGATCTACACTAAATTTGACACAGGAGATTCTTTGACCAACAATATTATGATAATTAATCCACTATTTGTGATTTCATCTTTATTTTATAACTTCATTAGTATGTAAGTTGCCTGACTTCACTGGAAAATGAGAGGGTACTGGCTTTCTCCTTTTGGGCCTGTTTATATCAAACCTGTTTCTCTGATGGTTTTACTTCCAAAAAGCAACAGAAATGTGACTTTTTCTCTATCAGTCTATTTTATTCCCTGCCATATCCATAGTGCCTAGAATGGTGCCTGGTACATAGAAAGTGATCAATATTTATTGAATGAAGTAATTCAGTCCTAAACATTTAAAGAACTTGTAACATGATCTCCTCTTTGACCCAAGGATTACTTACGATGGCGTTGTTAATGTCTAATCTTTATGGTTTTTTCCCCTTTTAGGTATATTCTTATTGTTGATTTACTATTAATGGACTGGAGTCAGAAAACATGGCCTGTATAATATTGTTGAAATATTCTGAAGCATCTCTTGAGGCCTAAAATGTGGTTAATGTTTGTAATTGCCCTATGTATCTTTAAAAGACTATTATTCATAGATTCAGTAAAATTTCTATCTTTATCTATTAAAGTTCCTCGAACATATTTTAACTATACATGTCTTTAAAAACTTTTCTAGACTATTACTTTCTGTAAGAGAAGTGCCCTCTGGTTCTGCTTATGTTTGACCCTGAATGTTCCATTGGCAGGTCTAACAGAACCCAGATTGTGATAGGCTTCTGGGTGCCCTGTCACTTAGTGTTCCATGACTAATCACTCCATCTCTATTAGGGCCTAGTAGCATGGGATTTTTTTTTGTTTTACTGTGATAAACTACAAGAAACAGAAAATTTACAATTTCAACCTGTTATGAAAGCTCTCATCCCACAGGCCAAGGATCAAATGTGGTGGAAGTACTAAGTATGTCAAACTCAATTATATATTTGGGGATCAGGAAAATAACAACTGGGTGGGGGTGGATCCCAGTGGACTCCAGTAAACTGAACCTTGGTCAGGATTCTACATTCTATTTATTACGGAGCCCTCATACACCTGCACTCTAATGGAAGGGGAGCATGAAGATGGTTAGGTTTCTGGATATCAATATCAATCAGACCCTGTGTCCAACAGTTCTGAAAACGTTTGAGTATTCCCTTCTTCCTAGTGTAAGTTACCCAAGTAAATGGCTGCAGTTTCCTTTGTAGAAGGAACAGTGTAATTATTCCTGTAAATGCTTTCCATGATGTTGCAGAGGGTCCCAGCTTCCTGTTTATTCAGTGAGCTCTGGGCCTGAAAGCTGGCTCAGGTCTGGAAATGGACAAGGGATCATGAGGCAACTTTTTATTGAGGCAACTACTTTCAATCTCCTAGTCATTCATCCTTGACTTCTCTCATGACCCAAGCTGATGGTACGTAATTGGATGCCCATATATTTTGCCTCCAGGGATGCTATATTCTATTAACCATCTTAATAACTCTCTGAGAATCATCCCTGCCCCCCATCCCCCTACTAGGCAACATTCTGCTGGTTTCTAGAGGTTAAGGGCCATCATTGGATGTTTGTTGTTTCAGGGTCCCACATCTCCATCACTATCAGCAAGCCTGGTTCAGTAATGGTCTCCTCTACTGTCAGCTCTGGTCTACAGAGAGCCACCATTGAACTTATTAGTAATGTGTGTATTGGAGTGTTGAGAGGAGTCTGAGGGTTCAATATTTGGGGTATTATTTGCTCAGATGCCTCCACCCTAAGTGTATGGTTGGTCATTTAAACTTTCTGGAGCTTGGCCCCTCTAATTACCAAGTCCTGGTCTTGATCTTTCACTGACCTCCAGCTGCAGTACTTCCTGCAGAATTTCTTTGTATGCTACCCAGGAGGCCTTCTGGGAGGAGCTGCTAAAATATCTATGATCCTTGATTTGCTTATTTAACACTGTAGTTCTTCTGTCTGTTTCTTTATATATTTCTCTCTCTCTCTTAATCTAGAATATATATCTCCAATATATTCTTAATCCATCATAATCTCTTTTTATTGCTTAAAATGATTGTCAAGCTAAAATAAAATTTTGGCTGATATTTAAGTTGACAACTTGGCTTTCTTTTGGTTCATGTTTTACATTGTGCATCTTTTTTCTACCCCCTTATTTCAGCCATTCCATGTCCATTTTATTAAATAACAACTTTATTGAGATATAAGTCATGTATTATAGAATTCATCTTTTTAAAGTGCACAACTCAGTAGTTTTTATTATATTCATAGTTGTGCAGACATCACCACTATCTAATTTTAGAACATTTTCATCACTGCAAGAAGAAATTCCATAACCATTAGCAGTAATTCCCATTTCCTTCTTCCCCCAACCCCTAGCAAGCAAAAATCTTTCTATTTATATAGATTTGCTTCTTCTGGACATTTCATGTAAATGGAGTCATACAATATGTAATCTTTTGTGACTGGCTTCTTTCACTTAGCATAATGTTTTGAAGATTCATCCATGTTGTGCATGAACCAGCACTTCATTCATTTTTATGGCCCAATAATATACCATTATATGGATATACCATATTTTGTTTATCCATTTATCAGTTAACAGACATTTACGTTGTTTCTCCATCTTTCGGCTATTACAAATAACGGTGCTATAATCATTTGTGTCCAACATTTTGCATGCACATGTTTTCATTTCTCTTGGGTATATCTTTTAGGGGTGGAATTGCTGGGTCACATGGTAACTATATTTAACATTACAGGAACTGCCAAACTGTTTACCAAAGTGGCTACTCCATTTGTTTCCCTTTGCTTTGATGATGATGCTTGTAGAGAAAAAAATCAAATCAGTTTCTATCTTTTAAATGGAGGTGTTTAACTCATTTATATTTATTGTAATTATTGTTGAAATTGAATTGATTTTCTGGTCTTTTGGTTGTTGTTCAAATTCTACCTTTTATTGTAAAGATCAAATACTCATTTGCATGTTAGAAAGCTATGCATGCTATTATCATTCTGAGACTTACCTCCAATATATTCAGATCCATACTTATGTTTATTTTTAACCCATCACTTTTTAAACTTATTTTTCCTCAAACAATGCAAGTAATAATTCTCACTCAGCTTTCTTTGAACTATGACCTCCTTTCTTCCCTCCATCTCCATTTTATGTTGGAATTGTCAAAAATTTTGTCCAAAATTTTGTTCTGGATTTTTTTTTTTTTAAAGATTTTATTTTTTTATCCTTTTTCTCCCCAAAGCCCCCCAGTAGATAGCTGTATATTCTTTGTTGTGGGTCCTTCTAGTTGTGGCATGTGGGACGCTGCCTCAGCATGGTTTGATGAGCAGTGCCATGTCCGCGCCCAGGATTCGAGCCAGTGAAACACTGGGCCGCCTGCAGTGGAGCGTGCAAACCCAACCACTCGGCCACGGGGCCAGCCCCTGTTCTGGATTTTTATGCATATACTTTTGAGAAGTGTTCTTTGCTTACTTTGATGGTTTTAAGTTTTACTAAATTATTTAATCACACAACTTCCATATCTCACATAATCCTCCTTGATTTATTTTTTGCAGTACTGAAATGCTTCCTCCAAAAGTATCTTTTGTGTAAACATTTTCAGGCTTCATATATGTGAGAATATGTTTCATTTACCTCCCCCATTTATGTGATATGTTAGCCACATATAAAACACTTTGAAGACACTACTTCATTTTCTTTTTTTATTTTAATTGATTTCACAACAGTTTACATCAATGTGAGATATCAGTTGTATATTATTTCTTGACCATCACCACATAAGTGCTCCCCTTCACCCCCTGTGCCCACCCCCCACCCCTCTGTCCCTGGTAACCACTGAACTGTTTTCTTTGTCCATGTGTTTGTTTATATTCCGCATATCAGTGAAATCATCTAGTGTTTGTCTTTCTCAGTCTGGCTTATTTTGCTTAGTGTAATTCCCTCCAGGTGCTTCTATGTTGTCACAAATGGGATGAATTTGTCTATTTTTACGGCTGAGTAGTATTCCATTGTGTATATATACCACATCTTCTTTATCCAATCATCAGTCAATGGGCACTTGGATTGTTACCATGTCTTGGCTATTGTGAATAGTGCTGCAACGAACATAAAGGTAGGTGTGTTACTTACGATTGTTGATTTCATATTGTTTAGGTAGATACCAAGTAGTGAGATACCTGGGTCAGATGGTAGTTCTATTTTTAGTTTTTTGAGGAATCTCCATACTGTTTTCCATAGAGGCTGCACCAGTTTGCATTCCTACCAGCAGTGTATGAGGGTTCCCTTCTCTCCATACCCTCTCCAACATTTGTTTAGTTTCAGTGATTACAGCCATTTTAACAGGCGTAAGGTGGGATCTTAGTGTAGTTTTGATTTGCATTTCCCTGATGATTAGTGATGTTGAACATCTTTTCATGTGTTTATTGGCCATCCGTATACCTTCTTTGGAAAAATGTCTGCTCATATCCTCTGCCCATCTTTTGATCAGGCTGTTTTTTTATTGTTCAGTTGTGTGAGCTCCTTATATAATATGGAGATTAACCCCTTGTCAGATATATTATTTGCAAATATTTTCTCCCAATTGGTGGGTTGTCTCTTTGTTTTGATTCTAGTTTCTTTTGCTTTGCAGAAGCTCCTTAGTCTGATGAGCTCCCACTTGTTTATTTTTTTCTTTTGTTTCCCTTGTCTGAGAAGACATGGTATTTGAAAAGATCCTTTTTAGTTCGATGGCAAAGAGTGTACTACCAATATTATCTTACAGGAGTTTTATGGTTTCAGGACTTATCTTCAAGTCTTTGATCCATCTTGAGTTTATTTTTGTGTGTGGTGTGAGATAATGGTCACATTCTTGTGCATGTGGCTGTCCAGTTTTCCCAACACCATTTATTGAAGAGAGTATCTTTTCTCCATTGTATGTTATTGGCATCTTTCTCAAAGATTAGCTGTCTGTAGATGTGTGGTTTTATTTCTGGGCTTTCAGTTGTGTTCCATTGATCTGTGTGCCTGTTTTTATACCAGTACCATGCCATTTTGATCACTATGGCTTTGTAGTACATTTTGAAGTCAGGGATTGTGATACTTCCAGCTTTGTTCTTTTTTCTCAGGATTGCCTTAGCAATTCGGGGCCTTTGGTTGCCCCAGATGAATTTTAGGATTCGTTGCTCTTTTTCCATAAAGAATGTCATTGGGATTCTGACTGGGATTGCACTGAGTCTGTAGATTGCTTTGGGTAGTATGGACATTTTAACTATGTTTATTCTTCCAATCCATGTGCATAGAATCTCTTTCCATATGTCATTATAAATTTCTTTCAGTAATGTCTTATAGTTTTCATTGTATAAGTCCTTCACCTCCTTGGTTGAATTTATTCCTAGGTACTTTATTCTTTTAGTTGTGAATGTAAATGGAATTTTATTCTTGAGTTCTCTTTCTGTAAGTTCTTTATTGTAATATAGAAAAGCAACTTATTTTTGTAAGTTGATTTTGTACCCTGCAACTTTACTGTAGTTGTTAATTATTTCTATTAGTTTCCTGATGGATTCTTTGGGGTTTTCTATATATAAGATCATGTCATTTGCCAACAGAGAGTGTTTCTCTTTGTCACTCCCTATTTGGATTCCTTTTATTCCCTTCTCTGGCCTAATTGCTCTGGCCAAACCCTCCAGTACTATGCTGAATAAGAGTGGTGATAGTGGGCATCCTTGTCTTGTTCCTGTTCTCAGGCAGACGGTGTTCAGTTTTTGCCCACTGAGTATGATGTTGGCTGTGAGTTTGTCATATATGGCCTTTATTATGTTGAAGTAATTTACTTCTATCCCAATTATGTTAAGAGTTTTTATCATGAATGGCTGTTGGATCTTGTCAAATGCTTCCTCTGCATCTATTGAGATGATCATGTGGTATTTATTCCTCAATTTGTTGATGTGGGGTATCACGTTGATTGATTTGCGGATGTTGAACCATCCCTATGTCCCTGGTATGAATCCCACTTGATCATAACATATGATCCTTTTGATGTATTGCTGAATTCAGGTCGCCAAAATTTTGTTGAGGATTTTTGCATCTATGTTCATCAGCGATATTGGCCTGTAGTTTTCCTTTTTTGTGTTGTCCTTGACAGGCTTTGATCAGAGTGATGTCAGCCTCATAGAATGTGTTAGGAAGTGTTCCATCTTCCCTAATTTTTTGGAATAGCTTGAGCAGGATAGGTATTAAATCCCCCCTGAAAGTTTGGTAGAATTCCCCAGGGAAGCCATCTGGTCCTGAGGTTTCATTCTTTGGGATGATTTTGATTACTGTTTCAATCTCTTTCCTTGTGATTGGTCTACTCATATTGTCTGTTTCTTCTTGATTCAGTGCTGGAGGTTGTAAGAGTCTAAGAATTTATCCATTTCTTCTAGATTATCCATTTTATTGGCATATAGTTTTTCATAGTATTCTCTTATAATCCATTGTATTTCTGTGGAGTCTGTTGTTATTTCTCCTCTTTCATTTCTGATTTTATTTGAGCTTTCTCCCTTTTTTGCTTTGCAAATCTGGCTAGGGGTTTGTCAATTTCATTTATCTTCTCAAAGAACCAGCTCTTTGTTTCACTGATCCTTTCTACTGCCTTTTTTGTTTCAATAGCATTTATTTCTGCTCTGACTTTTACTATTTCTCTCCTTCTCCTGAGTTAGGGCTTTGTTTGTTCTTTTTTAAATTCAGTTAGGTGTAATTTGAGTTTGCTTATTTGGAATTTTTCTTCTTTCTTAAGGTGTGCCTGTATCGCGATGAATTTCCCTCTTAATATGGCTTATGCTGCATCCCATACGAGTTGGTATGGTATGTTATCATTTTCATTTGTCTCCAGATATTTTTTGATTTCTCCTTTAATTTCTTCAATGATCCATTGCTTGTTCAATAGCATGTTGTTTAGTCTCCACATCTTTGTCCCTTTCTCAGCTTTTTTCCTTGTAATTAATTTCTAGCTTTATAGCATTGTGATCCGAAAAGATGCTTGTTATTATTTCAATTTTCTTAAATTTGTTGAGGCTTGCCCAACATATGGTCTATCCTTGAGAATGTTCCATGTGCACTTGAGAAGAATGTGTATTCTGCTGCTTTTGGCTGGAGTGTTCTATATATGTCTATTAAGTCCAGCTGGTTTAACTTTTCATTTAATTCCACTGTTTCCTTGTTGATTTTCTGTCTGTGTGATCTATCCATTGACGTGAGTGGAGTGTTGATGTCCCCTACTATTATTGTGTTATTATTAATATCTTCTTTTAGGTTTTTTAATAGTTGCTTTATGAACTTTGGTGTGCCTGTGTTGGTTGCATAGATATTTATAAGTGTTTTTTCTTCTTGATGGAGTGTCCCTTTGATTATTATATACTGCCCCTCTTTGTCTCTCTTTACTTGTCTCATCTTAAAGTCTACTTGAAGCGTTGCAACACCTGCTTTCTTTTGTTTGCATTAGCTTGGAGTATCGTCTTCCACTCCTTCACTCTGAGCCTGTGTTTGTCACTGGACCTGAGGTGTGTTTCCCGGAGGCAGCATATTGTTGGGTCTTGTTCCATCTTGTCACTCTGTGTCTTTTTATTGGAGAATTCAATCTATTTACATCTAGGGTGATTATTGATGTATGAGGGCTTAATGCTGTCATTTTATCACTCATTTTCCAGTTTTCCTGCATTTCCTTTGTTTCTTGTCCTGTGTGTTTTGATCTACCCATTGAATTATGTAGTTTTTTTATGATGTGTTTCTTTGTTTTCTCCTTATTTATTCTTTGTGTCTCTGTTCTGCTTTTTTGTTTAGTGGTTATTCTGAGGTTTGTATTCAGAATCCCATGTATAAGATAGTCCATTTTCTGACGGCATCTTATTTCCTTAGTCTAAACCAATTCAGTCCCTTTCCTCCTCCCCTTTTAAGTTGTTTTTCTCATATCTTATTACATCTTGTGTTGTGAGTGTGTGGTTAAAATGACAGGATTATCTTTGTTTTTGGAGTTTTCCTTCCCTTTAGCTTAATGCTATACTTAAGTATTTGCTATCCTATTCTGATTCTGTTTACCTATTTATCTCCTTACTCTGTGTGTTGTGACATATTTCTCCCTTTTTTCCAGGTATGAGAGCCTTCTTGAGGATTTCGTGTGTGTGTGTGTGTGTGTGTGTGTGTGTGTGTGTGGGAAGCGGGGGGGGAGGGGGGGTCTCGTGGCTATGAAGTCCCTTAGCTTTTGTTTGTCTGGGAAAGTTTTTATTTCTCCCTCATATCTGAAGGACATTTTTGCTGGATAGGGTATTCTTGGCTGAAGATTTTTTATCTTTTAAAGATTTCAATAAGTCATTCCATTCTCTCCTCGCTTGTAAGGTTTCTGCAGAGAAATCCGGGGAAAGCCTGATAGGGGTTACTTTGTAGGTTATTTTCTCCTGCCTTGCTGCCCTTAGTATTCTTTCTTTGTCATTCATTCTCGCCAGTTTTACTACTATATGCCTTGCAGTAGGTCTTTTTACATTGACAAATCTAGGAGATCTGGAAACCTCTTCCACACAGATTTCCCTCTCTTTCCCTAGGTTTGGGAAGTTCTCTGCCATTATTTCTTTGAACACACTTTCTGCTCCATTCTCCTTCTCTGTTCCTTCTTGAATATCTATAATTCTTATGTTGCAATTCCTCATTGAGTCGGATATTTCTCAGAGACTTTCTTCATTTCTTTTTGGCCTTAGTTCTCTCTCCTCCTCTGTCTGGAGCATTTCAACATGTCTATCTTCGATTATGCTGATAAGCTCCTCTATGATGTCCACTTGAGTGTTCAGGGAATCCGTATTTTGTTTTATCTCTTCCATTGTGTCTCTCATCTCTAATATTTCTGATTGATTTTTCTTTATAGTTTCAATCTCTTTTGTGAATTAGCTCATGAACTTGTTGAATTGTTTCTCTACAATCTCTTTTACCTCTTTGAGTTTTTTGATGATAGCTATTTTGAATTCATCGTCATTTAGATTCAGGACTGAATTCTGAGTGCCTGTCATTTTCTCACTGGTCTGGAGATTTGATGTATTGTCTGACATTGTTAGAGGAGGTAGGTCAGGTTTTATGCCTTCTGATATTATTTGGTTGCAGTTACCACCTATCGGACACTGGGTGTGGGTTGGGAGCCACATATTCTGAGCCCTCCACCTTCAGCCGTGATCCCAGGCAGTGGAGCCACACTGGGAAGGTGGCAGGAGGGTCAGTCTCTCCTGGGTGCTCTCCAGGCTTACCTGCTCTGCTCTTGCTATCTGCTCTCCTGGGGTGTTGGCTTGATGAGGTCACCCCCTGTGAAAGCTTTTGCCTTGTTACAAGACTTCCCTCTAGGCTGCAAGGGCCCTAGGGAGTCCTTGGTGATCCCGCAAATGAGCATCCCTTCCCCCCGTTCCTTCCCTCATGGAGCCTCTCATGGCTGCAGATTGCAGTCTTCAGGGGAGGGAGCAAAGCTCTCTCTTACCCAATTCCAGATCCTCTGAGGAGGGGCTCCAGCCTCTCCACCCTTTGTCATGTGGCTGTGTCTCTCTCTGACGTTTTTTGTGTTGTAGGATGTCCTCTGTTGGAGTGTGGATGCCCCTTTTTGTTGTATGTTGTAGGGGAGAGAGTCTGGGCAAGTTCACTCTGCCATGATGCTGACGTCACTCCACTACTTCATTTTCTTGTTGAATCGGTATTGCTATTGAGAAATCTTGTGTTAATCTGTTATTATTCTGTTGGCTTTTTCTCTCTGAAATTTCTTAGAATCTTCTTTTAATCTTAGATATTCTTAAATCACAATAAATTGTTTCTTTGCTGAGAAACCCCATGCCTGAGGCTCAGATGCACAAAGCCTGCTTTAGAATGAGGCTGAAGCAGGAGAATCTGGAAATCTTCCCTGCTCCTACCGTGAGTGTTGCACCAAGTAACAACAGTGATCTATTGCTAGGGAAAATACAGGAGCACAGAGAATTTGAAGTCCGGTGCACTGAGGTAAATACGATAACAATAAAAGCTAAATCTTGGTCAATACTGACTCAACCCTCACCATCATTAACTCAACAATCTGCCAGAAGAGAAGGTGTGCCTATTTCCAGGTATAAATATGATATATCTGTCTCTACTGTTCCCTTACGCACAATATCTGACATTCAATCAAAAATTATGAGACACACAAATAAACAAAAAAATAAGAGTCCTGTTTGCCAAGAGATAAATCAGTCAATAGAACAGATGCAGAGATGGCCGAGATGTTGGAAATTTAAAATAGCTATGATCACACATTAAAGGATCTAATGAAAAAGGCAGAAATTATTAATGAAGAGAGAGAATTTCAGCAGAGAAAGGAAAACTATAAAAAAGGAGTCAAATGGAAATGCTAGAAATAAAAACCACAATAATAGAAATGAGAATTCTTTCAAAGGGCTTATACAGTAGACTACATGCAGCAGAGGAAAGAATCAGTGAACTGGAATTTAAATCAACAAAAATTATCTAAACTTAAACACAAAGAGACAAAGAATTTTAAAAAGAGAAAGAAAAACTCACAAACCAAAAAGAACAAAGCATCTAAGAGCTGTGGGACAATATATCAATACAATATTTCTAGGTGTGGGTTTTTACTTTTCTATCTTGTTTAATATTCAGGAATCCTTTTCAATCTTAGGTCTTATGTTTTCTCTAATTCTATGAACTCCTTGGTAATTATTCTTGAAATATTTCTTTTTTTGTTTATTTTTAAAATTTCTGGCAATTCTGTTACACGGATGCTAACCTTTCAACTTTTATTCATCTTTCAACTATATACATACACTCATGTATATATGTATATATTATATAAATATATTTAAATATATGTAATATTTAATCTCTTTAGCACTTCCCGATGTATTCTTAGAGAGTTCTTTGACTATTCTGGCTCTCATTGATTTGCTATTCAGCTAACCAAGCCAGCATTCAACCCATTTATTATGTTATTTTAACCATTAATTTTTTTGAGTCCTAACCTCCATTTCTATCTTTTAACTACTTCTTGCTTTGTTTCCAGTACTCCTATTTCCCTGGCTTGCACTTCTGCTGAATTTAGAAATGTGCATCTTGGGAGAGAGTGGACAGTCTTGAAGGGAGAAGTTGTGTTCAACAATCTGTATCTACTCTGTCACTGCTTATTTTCAAGTATGGGCTCTCTCTCTTAATCATTCAGCCTCTGTGATGTAAAGGGAGCTGTCAGTAGGAGGAAATACATTTTTACCTGCTTCCTAACCTAGTCAGGCTTCACTGCCAACATGTTTTGTTGCTGCCTCTGCTGTGCTGTGCTAACTGGCAAAGCGAAGGACAATGGCTCATTCAGAGCCATGAGAAGAAGGGGAAATGGCAAAAGTAAATATTCTCCCCTTCTTTATCTCTGATTCATGGTATCCAGCTTTCTTCTGCTCAGGGTTTCTGTTTCCCCCAACTGGGACCTTAACCATCTTGTCACACCAGGTATTTCTCACAATTTCTACTAGTCTGATGGATCCAAAACTGAGTTTTGGAGAGAGACTTGGGAGTCTATGTTAAGTTGCTATGTCCTCAGGAACCAGATAGTACCAGAGTTTAAATACAGGCATTTTGACTCCAGAGGCCATGCTTTCAGCTATTATGCTATACGGTTTTCTGAACATTTTGATCTCTCTAAAATCCAATAGAAAATAAATAATTGGCATTGACTAGCTAAGATATAGCATCATTAATATAACATGGTGGGGGGGGGAACTCACATTGTTCAAGGTCTATCTTTTTATCCATGAATTCAAAGAAAGCATCAAGAATTCTACAGAGAGTTACGATGATTGTTATGTCCTGTACAGGAAATGGCTGAAATTTCTGATGCTTCTTTATAAACTGTAGTCCATTTGTGACACTATTTTTAATCATGAATTCAAGACAATCCACTCCTGATTGACCAATAATTTTTGAAGTTTTCAAAAGCCACGACTTAACATAAGGTTCCCATCCCAGATCAACAGGATCCTGCCAATAAAAAACATAAAATAATTTTATGTAAATAAATAAAAATACAATGTTCACCTAATTTCTTACTATTTCTTTACTTTAACACTGACCCTGCCAAATACAATTTAGAATTGTCACTCATTAAAGGGCAAGCAATCAAAACCCTTCTCTGAAATGATTTGTGATTTTTAACCATGGTCTTATAAGACAACAAGCACTTGGAGGATTATGTGTAGGGAGGTGTGTGAGGCTATGTGTATGTGGTGAGGGGAACTGCTTACCCAGAAAGTCAGCACTATACTTAGCTTTATTTATTACATTGAGTTAAGTATATTAGAACACAGGGCTAATCATGACTAATAATTAATTTCATGTACAGAAAAAATTTTTTCTTTGTTGTGTCTTCTACTTCCTTACCACTGTCTTGGTCATGTGTTTCACATGTCCTAAGAGTTATAGAGCAGGTGTGAAAAGGCTTCAGGGCAATCTTCCCTCTTTTGGAAAAATAATTCATACCAGCAGCCTAAGTTGTCACAGTTGTAGAAAACCCTGACATTCCAACTACTGAGTAGTATTAATACCAGTAATAATTACGTTCATGTTCACTTCTGGGTCAGGAGGCTTTAGGGGACATAAAACTTCTTAACTACTGGGATTACCCTGCTGGATCCAGAAGTAACAATAAAACAAATGTAAAAAACGCTGTAGCTAATGACTAGTTATTATCCTAAATAATACTTTTTTTTAAGAAATTTGTTTTTGGAAACTTACCATATAGACCATTGCACATCGGCTGACAGTAGCAGGACTGGCCTGAGAGAGACTGTCAACTTCAAAAATCACTCTTATGTTATCAGTTAAAGGTATTCTCTCACTGTTTGCTAGGCACAACGTTCTAGTGTCATCTAGCATAGAGTTTAGATTTTCTACCCAAAATGTATCCACTGGACCATCCAAAATAATCCACTGCCAATCAAAGTCTGGAGAGAAAAATATTTTTAATGTAACAGAGAATAATCTCAGTCTTCTTTCATTGTAATCTTGCAAATTTTCTATTTTATTTAGAAAATAATTTCTAATTAAGATAAAAATTATATCCTAGAAAACACTAGAGTCAATGTGTTTATATGCATTCTCTAATATCTATTAAATACGAATAAATATTCAGACCATATACTTAATATGCTTGAAACGTTGCTTTGATATTTTTAAATTGCTAAGTTATATAATTAGCCCTTAAAATTTGGATAAAAGATCCATGAATTTATTTTTTCAAGAATAATATTGTTTGTGAATTTCCCCCTTCTACCTAGGAATAGTTTTTGGATATGCTGATTCCAGTAAATAGGAAAGGAAAATAGATGCCCTTTGAAGAAGGAATCAAATAGACAGCTTTTACAGTATTCCACACTATGAACAAATTCATTTGCTTCTTTTTCCACACTCTACACACCACCACCTGGCTCCACAGTTTTAGAAAATCTATTGGTCAGGATCGCGGGGAGGGTATGAATGGGTCCCTGTGGAGATAGAAAATAGTCAACCACCTGAAGGACATTAAGATATCTCAGAAAAACAGGTGAGTAGAGCTAGGATCCAGATAGCCACTACTGCTAAGATGAGCTCTGATGGGCTGAAATACCTCCCTTGGGGATTATCTTAAAACTCTATTATTAAGGAAACTTGTTATGCCCAATAAC
This sequence comes from Equus quagga, assembly GCF_021613505.1. NCBI lineage: Eukaryota > Metazoa > Chordata > Mammalia > Perissodactyla > Equidae > Equus > Equus quagga. Next base: position 40,563,225 of record NC_060278.1, read on the forward strand.
TGTACTCTCCCAAACTGAATACCAAAAAGTGACACACAAAAATTCAGGAATTCTAAGAAAGTAGAAGCAACTGCAGAAGTCTCTTTCAAAGTCTGTAACATAAATGTACTACTGGTGCATGTGCTGATATGAGGTTGAATCTGGAGTAGTGGAAGCAATGGTCGGGGCTCCTGAAGTAGACTGCCAGCTCCTTTGGAGCAGGGACCTCGTTATATACACTCGCTGTCCCACTGGCACATAGTAAAGTGGCATATAATGGGTGTGCAGTTCGTTACAGATGAATATGCTTGGGTTGTATGATCTGGCCTGGGAATGCATGGATTGTCTGGAGTCCCACTTCAGAGGCAATACCATTGTAGGTTGCCACTGCTGCTTCTCACACAATATTATTCCTACCTTTGACATCTACTTGGTTCTTCTGAGATATTAATGGTCATTTATAAACTAAAAGGGCTATGTAAGCCCTCATATTTATATAACATAATTACATTTGTATATACCGTAATAGAACATGTGGTAATACTATATAAATTTTACATAAACATGTGAGGAAAAAATAGTACAAGAACAAAATATCACTAATTAAAAATGTTTTAAAGATACAAATGAAGCTCATATTGACTCAGTTTGTCTTCTATGTTAATTAACATCTTTATTGAATTTAATAATAATACTTACTCTGAATTTCTGGATTTTTAATATCTTTTTCCATCTCCTCAAAATTATCATCAATATCGGCTGTATCAGAGGAGTCAAATTTGAAAACCTAAAATATGTAATCAGTAATGTTTAAATTTTTATTTGATCACACTTTCCAACTCAAATGGAGCAAATGTCAATATGCTTTCTTGAGTGATAAAAGCATGAAAGGCAGAAGGTTCCATAGCTGAAAACATCAACACACAACCAGCACAGTATAACGTAACTGAGTTGTGAAACAAGTCATTTTCTTTTACAAAATCCTTCTATTTTAGTTTTTTCCCCATAAAGATAGCACATACTTGTTGTATAATATTCAAATAATACAGCAGAGCACAAGAAGAAAGCGAAAGGTCTCTGAATTTCCACCATCTACAAAAAACCAGTGTTGACATTTTGGTGTATAGTTTTTCCTGGACCTTCCTTCATGATACAGTTTTAAAATTTGAGGGTACACAAGAATTACCTGCAGGGTTTGTTAAATTGCAGATTCTAACACCTCATCTGTGGAGATTCTGATTGAATAGGTTTAGGGATGGAACCAGGAATTTCCATTTTTAATAGGCTCCCCAGGTGATTCTAATCCAGGTTGTTGTCACATGAATCTCAGAAATTCTGATCTATGCATATAGTTAACTCGTTATTATCTGGGGGCCTTAATTATTTATCTCCCTGACAGGGCTGCATAATATATCATCAGCTGACTGGCATTGGTTTCCTTTACCAGCAGGAATGGGGGGAAGGAGAGCAAACACTAGGGCTGTGCTGGGGGCACAGTGCGGGCTCTGAAGAGAGAGACCACACATGGGTCTGAGCACCACGTTTCAATCAGGCCCAGCAAGGCAACGAACAGCAATCAGCCTCCCATCAGGAAGACAGAAAAGTCCAAGGCTATTTCCAATTATTCTTGTTATTACAAAAGTCTACAATTTCCATCCCTGTACATAAATCATTATGCTCTACTGCATTTCTTTGCTTTTATTATTTTATTTTAATTTTTTTTCTCTCCAAAGCCCCCTGGTACATAGTTGTATATTCTTCGTTGTGGGTCCTTCTAGTTGTGGCATGTGGGATGCTGCCTCAGAGTGGTTTCATGAGCAGTCCCATTCCGTGCCCAGGATTCAAACCAACGAAACACTGGGCCACCTGCAGCGGAGTGTGCGAACTTAACCACTTGGCCACGGGGCCAGCCCCATGCTCTACTGCATTTCTTTCTCTAGATAGATTTTTTAAAACTACGGGATTGTGGGTCAAACATTATTTGCATTTTAATCTTTAATGAATTCTACTGGATTTCTTTCTGAAAGTTTGTGGCAGTAATCCTTCCACAACAAAATGTAAAAATGTCTCTTTCTCCATATCTTTCTTAACACTGAACGTTTTAGCTATTGACATTCTTAAGTTTTGAAATAATTTTTATTTTTTTGACTAATACTTAGGCTGAGCATCTTTTCATACGTCTACTGGCAACTTTTTTCTGTCAATTTTCTTTTCATAGCCTTTCCTCATTTCCTTATTTAGCTGTTTAGTCATTTCTTATTCATGTTTGAAGCTCTTTTTTTATATTAGGGATATTAACTCATTGCCTATAATACATGTTGTAAATATTTTATTCCAGACTGGTTTGCTTTAATGTTTGTTGCAATTATTTAAAAAATATTTTCTTATTTATATTTATAGTCAAATCTTTTTATCTTTTTATTTATGATTTTGGGGTTCCCCATCTTAGTTACGGACTCCCTAACTCTGAAGATATGTCCCTAAATATTATTATATTTTTATAATTTTATTTTTACATTTAGATTGTTAATTCATCTGGAATTTTATTTCTCTGTAGGAAGTGAGATAAGCGTCTTTCTGTTCACACATAGGAAAATAGCAAATTATATAAACAGTGGATTTAATAAAGAAAGCTTTTCCTGTTGATTAGAAATATCACTTTAGTTGTATATTAAATTCCTAGAAATGTTTGAATATGTTTCTGGACTCTATTTGGTTCCACTTCTGTGTTAGTAACTTACAGTGGTTTTTTTTCCAGGTTTTGAGTGCTTTTTTTTCTTGAAATATAATTGACATGTAACATTAGTTCCAGGTATACAAAATAATGATTCAATTTTTTATACATTGTGAAATGATCACCTCAATAAGTCTAGTTAACATCATCACTACACATAGTTACAAATTTTTTTCTTGTGATGAGAACTTTTAAGATCTACTCTCTTAGAAACTTTAAAATATACAGTACAGTATTATTAACTATAGTCACCATGTTGTATTGTACCTTACTACTTTGATTATATATGGATTTGTTCTAAAATTAATTTAGAACATTCTAGAACTCTAAAGTATTATGGTTTTCTGCCAAGATTTTCTTTGAACTCTTGGAACATTTATACTTCTGAATTAACTTTAAAATAATTTCACCCAATGGAAAAAAATTGGATTTTGTTCAGAAAAACATTGTATACAAACATTAATTTGGTAGGGATTGGCATTTTTAGGATGGAAGTCTTTCCATACAGGAATACAGAGTATCTTCCATTTATTCAAGTTTTGTCAATTGTGTAAGTTTTCTTGCCTCTCTCCCCTACCCCTCATAGGACAAGTTCTTTTTTTTTTTTTTTTTACATTTATTTCAATGTATTTTTATAGGTTTTTGCCACTGTTAGCAGAATTTTTCCTATTTCCATTTCTAACTGGTGGTCATTAGTAGAAAGAATTTCATCACAGCCACTTTACCACATTCCTTCTCTATCAGTTGCTGAGAAAGATGTAATAAAATTTCTCACTAGATATGGATTTGTCAATTTCTCTTTGAAATTCTGTCAACTTTTTCTCTATACACTTGCACATTATGTCATAGGCACATAGTAGTTTAGAACTGCCATCTTTTTTGACACCAATACCACACTGTCTTACTCTAATTTTACAATAACTTACATTTGGTAGGCTTCACCACCCAAATTCTTCCCCCTTTTTTTAAATTCAGGAATGTCATGGACCTTGATTCTTCCATACGAATTTTAGAATCAGTTTGTTAAGGTCTTAAAAAACACCTCACTTTCTCTATTTAAAAACTTATTACAAAGCTCCAGTGATCAAGTGAGGTATCTGCATAAGCATAGACAACTGAACTGAGAGTCTAGAAATGAATTCTTACATTTATGATTAGTTGATTTTTGACAAGAGTGACAAGACAATTCAATGGGGGAAGGAACAGTCTTTTCAACAAATAGTGCTGAACAATTCGATATCCACATGAAAAAAATAAAATGGGATTCCTTCCTTACACCATACACAAAAATTAACTCAAAATAGACCAAAGACCTAAATATAAAAGCAGAAACTATAAAACTCTTAAAATAAAACACAGGAGAAAGCCTTTGTGACCTTGAGTTATACAAAGCTCTCTTAAGAGAGAATACTAAAAGAACAAGTGACACAAGAAAAATTAGATTAGACTTCATCAAAGTTAAAAACTTTTGTGTTTCAAAGGATACCATCAAGAAAGTGAAAAGACAAACTAAAGAATGGGAGAAAATATTTGCAAATCATATATTTGATATGAGACTTTTGTCCAGAATATATTTAAAAACCCTTAAAACTCAATTATAAGATAAATAACTCAATTAAAAAAAGAGTAAAGGATCTGAATAGACATTTCTCCAAAGAAGATATATGAATGACCAATAACCACAAGAAAAGATGCTCAAAAATCATTAGCCATTAGGAAAATGCAAATAATAATAGGTGTTTGTGAGGATGTGGAGAAAATGGAATGGTACAACCCTCTTTAACCATATTAAACTTACATTAGATAAACCTGAGATTCTTGACTTTAGTCCAACAACACTATCTTTCTTTGAGTACCTTGCAGTGTCAAAGCATACATAATTTCGAATTGTTGCTGATAATAATCCATCAGTCCATTCCATAGTATTAGGATCCAGTTGTCCATATAGTTCACTAGGAGTGATGCACTTTGGATTTAAAACACAAATATCTACTTTTCCTTTTCTTCCTGGAATCTAAGAAAAATCCAGTGTGGTTTTTAAAGACATTAACTATGGTACAATTATTTATTTATTTTTGCATTTTTATTACCAAATAATTTTTGGAGAGGTCTTTCATTTCAAAGAAAGATTCTCTATACAGGTAGCAATTTGCAAGAAACAGTAAAAATGGACTTATAAAAATCATTATTTTAAAAAGTTCTATTACAAATGATAGCCCTGGGGAAAAAATTCCACTGTGCTTCATCCAGGAACACAATGTATGAGCTGGGATGTGGCGTGTCTGGTGCCAGGGTTGGATATAGAGGTGAAGGGGAGTAGGATATAGTTTTAAGCTTCAGGTCAGAATTAGCACTCAGGCAGACCTATTTGCAACATTCTTGTCTGGGGGCTGCCTAAAGAACTGGTGTCTGTTCCACTCAACTTGGATCTCAGGCAAGAAAAGTGGCAGGCACTTCTGGTGAAAGCTGTGAGACCCACAGAAACCTAAGTCAAGAGATCATGGATGGAGACATACAACAGACAATATATGGCCTAGGGAGAAGCTAGGGTAGGAAACTTTGGGAAATTAAGACATTCAAATGCAGCTGTGTATTGTGAAAGTCACACACAGGCCCAGTCAAGATACAGACACAGAAAAGACCTGAGAAGACCTTAAACTTTCATCTCAGGCTGATCCTTAGGCTCAGAGAAGTCCCAGATAATCAGTGAAGAACTACTTCACACAGCACAGGTCTGTGTGCACTACTACAGCACAGAGCAGGTCTGTAAAGACTAAGAAGGGTGGCTGTTTTTAAAAATGCCCAATTTTCAACAAAAAAACAAGGCACACAAAGAGACATGAAAACAAAGTCCATTCAAAGGAACAAAATAAACTGACAGAAGCCATCTCTGAGGAAACATTGGACATAATAGATAAAATTCTTTAAACTAACTGTCTTAAATATGCTCAAAGAGGTGAAGGAAATCATGGCCAAAGAACTAAAGGAAATGAGGAAAATGATATGAGAACAAGAAGAGAATATAAATAAAGAGACAGAAATTATGAAAAGGAACCAAATAGAAATTATGAAGCTGAAAATACAATAGCTGAAATGAAAAATTCAACAGTAAATTTGAGAAGACCCAAAAAATAATCAGCAAATTTGAAGACAGGACTATTGAAATCACCCAGCGTGAGGAGCATCCATAAAACAACTCTTAATAAATTTTAAAATACTGAAATCATACAAAGTACCTTCTCAACCACAAGAAAATGAAACTAGAAATCAGTAACAGAAGAAAAATTGGAAAATTTGCAAATACATAAAAATTAAACAGTACACTCTTAAACAACCAATAGGTCACAGGAGAAAAAGCTTGAGAACTGAGATGAATGAAAATGAAAGCACAACATATCAAAGCTTATGGGATGCAGTGAAAGTAGTGCAAAAAGGAAAAATTATGGCTATAAACATCCACGTTAAAAAAGAAGAAAAATCTAAAATCAATAATCTAATTTTATGTCATCAGGAACTAGAAAAAGAAGAGCAAACCGAACCCATAGCCAGAAAAAGGAAAGAAATAATAATGATTAGAGAAGAGACAAACAAAATAGAGGGTAGAAAAACAAAAGACAGAACCATTAAGACCAAAGGTTGGTTGTTGGAAAAGATCAACAAAATTGACAAACTTTTAGCCAGATTGACTAAGAAAAAAATTAAAAAGATACAAATAAATAATATCAGAAACAAAAGTATGGACATTACTATTGCCTTACAGAAATTAAAAATATTATAAGAAAACACTCCGAACAATTGTATGCCAACAAATTATATAACCTAGATGAAACAGACAAATTCCTAGAAACACCAAAATTACCAAAACTGACTCAAGAAAAATGGAAAATCTCAAAAGATCTATAACGAGAGGTTGAATCAGTAATCGAAAACCTCCAACAAAGAAAAGTCCAAACCCAGATGGTAGATGAATTCTACCAAACATTTAAAGAAGAATTAACACCAATATTACTTAAATTCTTAACCAAAAATGGAAAAGGAAGGAATACTTCCTAATACATTCTATGAGGCCAGCATTATCCTGATACCAAACCCAAAGATACAACAAGAAAAGTAAACTACAGACCAATATCCCTTATGACTATAGATGCAAAATCCTCGAAGAAGTGCTAGGAAACTGAATCCAACAGCACATTTAAAGGACTATAAACCATGACCAAGTGAGATTTATCCCAGGAATGCAAGAGTGGTAAGCATAACAAAATCAATCAATGTAATACATCACATGAAAAGAACAAAGGAAATAAACCACATGACCATATCAAGAGAGGGAGAAAAAGTATCTGATAAAATTTCACACTATTTCATGATAAAAACACTAGGCAAACTAGCAATAGAAGGAAACTTCCTTAACATGTTAAGTGGTATTTATGAAAAACCGACAGATAACATCATATTCAATGGTGAAAGACTGAAAGTTTTCCCCCTAAAATCAGGAACAAAGCAATGATTCTTGCTTTCATCATTGCTAGTAAACACTGTACTGAAAGTCCAAGCCTGGCTATTAGGTGAGAAAAGAAATAATAAGCATCCAAATTGTAAAGGAAGAAGTAAAATTATCTCTGTTTAAATATGACATGATTCCATATATAGAAAATCCCAAACAATCCAGAAAACAACTACTTGAACTAATAAGTGAATCAGCACATTTGTCAGGTACAAGATCAACACACAAAAATCAGTTGTGTTTTGATATAGCAGCAACGAACAATCCAAAAATGAAATTAAGAAAGCAATTCCATTTATAATGGCATCCAAAAAACAAAATGCTTTGGAATAAATTTAACCAAGTAAGAGAAAGACTTGTATACTAAAAACTATAAAAAAGAAAAAAAATTCTTGCTTGATGAAAGAAATTAAAGATCTAAAAATGGAAAGACACCCCATATTCATGGATTGCAAAACTTAGTATTCTTAAGATGGTAATATTCCCTAAAGTGATCTACATATTCAGTGTACCCCTATCAATATTCCAATGGCCTTTTTTGCAGAAATGGCAAAGCCAACGCTCAAATTCATATGGAATGCAAGGGGCCTCAAATAGCCAAAACAATACTCAAAAAGAAAAACAAAGTTGGAGGACTCACATTTCCTAATTTCAAAACTTACTATAAAACTATAATAATCAAATTACATATATCCTGGCATAAGGATACACATATAGAACAATGGAATACAACTGAGAGTCCAGAAATAAACATAAACATCTATGGCCAATTGATTTTCAACAAAAACGTCAAGACCATTCAGTGAGGAAAAGAATAATAGTCTCTTTAACAAATGTTGCCAGGACAACTGGATATCCACATGCAAGAGCATGAAGCTGGACCCCTACTTCACTCCATGGAAAAAAAAAAACTAGCTCAAAATGGACAAACGACTTAAATATAAGAACTAAAGCTATATAACTATAAGAAGAAAGCATAGGAGTAAATCTCCATGACCTTGAATTTGTCAATGGATTCTTAGATTTGACACCAAAAGCACAAGGAACAAACGAAAAAATAGTAAATTGGACTTTATAAAAATTAATGACTTTGGCACATCAAAGTACATTATCAAGAAAGTGAAAAGGCAACTCAGAATAGGAAAAAATATTTTCAAGTCATATATTTGACAAGGATTTTGTATCCAGAATATATAAAGAACTCTTCCAATGCAACAACAAAAAGATGAACAATCCAATTTAAAAAAGAACAAAATATATAAATAGACATTTCTCCAAAGAAGATATACAAATGGCCAATAAGCACATGAAAAGGTATTCAACATTCATTAGTCATTAAGAAAACGCAGATAAAAACCACTGTGAGATACCACTTCACTAGAATGGAAAAAAAAATAACAAGTACATGAAGAAATAAAAAGCTTCATACACTGCTCTTGGTAATTTAAAATGGTGCAGATTCCTTGGAGAACAGTTTGGTGCTAACTCAAAAAGTTAAACACAGAATTACCATATGACCCAGCAACTGTACACCTAGGTATATATCCAAAAGAAATAAAAACATAAGTCCACATAAAAACTTATAAACAAATATTTATAGTGGCATTATTCATAAGGGCTAAAAGAGGGAAACAATCCAAATATCCATCAAGGGATGAATGAAAAGATAAATAAATTGTGATGATGGATAAACAAATATTCCCTATAATGGAATATTATTCAGCTATAAAATGATACATACTACAACTTTGATGAACCTCATAAACATATGCTAAATGAAAGGAGCCAGACACAAGAGGTTACATGTTCTGATTCCCTTTATATGAAACATCCTGAATAGGCAAACCTATAGAGACAGAAAGCCAATCAGTGGTTTCCAGGGAATGAAGAGAGAAGGTAATGGGGAATGATTTCTTAATTGGTGGGGAGGTATTCTCCTGGGGTGATGAAAAAGTTGTGAAACTAGAAAAAGGTAGTGATTGCACAATATTATGAATGCACTAAATGCCACTGAATTGTACACCTTTAAATGGTTAATTATATGATATGTGAATTTCACCTTGCGGTACATGGTTAAATTATACCCTACCACAGACCAATCCCATTCCTGGGTAGACATTTTCAAAGGAGACAAATGTGAATAAGGGCACATAGAAAAACATTAGAGAGCATTCCTATGAAGAAGAAAGAAAAGAAGTGAAGATTAGGAAATAAACTAAGTTGAAATAACTAAAATAAAATAAAGGGAAGGTCTTGAAGAGACCAACTAGGACAAAGTCATGAACTAAGGAGGAAGATCAAAACAATTCCATTACCTAAGGTTCTGCCACCAGCCTAAACATATTTATTATAATTATATTTAAAAAACTAAAAATTTAAAAATATTAAATGAGTCATTAAATAAATTATAGTATAGTCACATACATAGAATACAATCATTGAAATGATATTGTGAGAAGTCTTTACTGATATGGGATTAATTCTCAGCATATACAATTAGGGGAAAATGTGAACATTAGAAAAATTGAGATTATTTATACACTGTACTATCTCAATTATTTCAAAATATATTTAGTGTAGAAAAAATAATCAAAGTACATATGGCACAATGTTCAGAGAAAAGGATAGAGAACTGCCACATGAATGATTTTGAAGTAGGATATTGCACACTAACTGACAAAAATCCAAATAACTGAGAGCCTGACTTTCTAAGCTTTTTGGAATACATTACCAACAATGAATCTAAATAAGATAGTTGAAATACACACTGTTTATTGGAGTCTACCTTTATATTGAATAAATATATATCATATAGTTTGCTTTATATACGTAGGTCATTATATATGAACCTCATGGTAATCACAAACCAGAAACCTATAATAAATACACAAAAAATTGAGAGAAAGGAATCCAAACATAATACGAAAGAAAGCCATCAAACCAAAAGGGAAGAGAGCAAGAGAAGAAAAAAGGAACAGAGAAGAACTACTAAAACACCCAGAAAAAACAGTAACAAAATGGCAATAAGTACATTCTTATTAATAGCTACTTTAAATGTCAATGAACTAAATGCTACAATCAAAAGGCATAGGGTGGCCGACTGGATAAAAAAACTAGACCCATATATATGCTGCATACAAGAGACACACTTCAGATCTAAAGACACAAACTTTTCTGAAAGTGAAGGGATGGCAAAAGATACTCTATGCAAATGGCAATGAAAAGAAAGCTGAGGTAGCAATACTTAGACAAAATAGACTTTAAAACAAAAACAGTAACAGGAGACAAAGAAGGGCACTACATAATGATAAAGGGAACAACCCAACAAAGAGAATATAACACTTGTAAATATCTATGCTCCCAACATAGGAACACCTAAATATATAAAGCAACTGTTAACAGACCTAAAGGGAGAAATTGACAGCAACACAATAATATCAGGGGACTTTAACACTCCACTTACACCAATGGATAGATCGTGCCAATAGAAGATCAATAAGGAAACATTGGCCTTAAATGACACATTAGACCAGACGGACTTAGGAGACATATACAGAACATTCCATCCAAAAACCACAGAATACATATTCTTTTCAAATGCACATGGAACATTCTCCAGAACTGATCACATATTAGGCCAAAAAACAAGTCTCAATAAATTTAACAAGACTGAAATAATACCAAGTCTCTTTTCTGACCACAAAGGTATAAAACTAGAAATCAACTACAGGAAGAAAATCAGAAAAGCCACAAAAACGTGGAGATTAAACAAAATGCTACTGAAAAAGGATAAGGTCATTGAAGAAAGCAAAGGAGAAATAAAAAAAATACCTGGAGACAAATGAAAATGAAAACACAACATGCCAAAATTTATGGGATACAGCAAAAGCAGTTCTAAGAGGGGAGTTTATAGCATTACAGGCCTACCTCAACAAACAAGGAAAATCTCAAACAATCTAACAGTGCATCTAAAGGAACTGGAAAAAGAAGAACAAACAAAGCCCAAAATCAGTAGAAGGAAGGAAATCATTAAAAATCAGAGGAGAAAGAAATGAAATAGAGACTAAAAAAAAAAAAATAGAAAAAATTAATGAAAACAAGAGCTGGTTCTTTGAAAAGATAAGCAAAATTGACAAACGTTTAGCTAGATTCACCAAGAAAGAAAGACAGAAGGCTCAAATAAATAAAATCAGAAATGAAAGAGGAGAAATTATAACAGACACCTCAGAAATACAAAAGATTATAAGAGAATACTATGAAAAGCTATATGTCAACAAATTGGATAATCTAGATGAAATGGATAAATTCTTAGAATCACACAACCTTCCAAAACTGAATCAAGAAGAAATAGAGAATTTGAATAGGCCAATCACCAGTAAGAAGATCAAAACAGTAATCAAAAACCTCCCAAAAAATAAGAGTCCAGGACCAGACAGCTTCCCTGGGGAATTCTACCAAACATTCAAAGAAGACTTAATATCTACACTTCTCAAACTCTTCCAAAAATTGAAGAGTAGGGGAAGCTTCTTAACTCATTCTATGAAGCCAAAGTTACCTTAATACCAAAACCAGAGAAGGTTAACACACAAAAAAGGAAAATCACAGGCCAACATTACTGACGAACATCGAGGCAAAAATTCCTAAACAAAATACTAGCAAATCAAATACAACAATACATTAAAAAGATCATATACCATGACCAAGTGGGATTTATCCCAGGGATGCAGAGATGGTTCAACATCTGCAAATCAATCAACATGATACACCACATTAACAAAATGAAGAATAAAAATCACATGATCATCTCAATAGATGCAGAGAAAGCATTTGACAAGATACAGCATCTGTTTATGATAAAAACTCTGAAAAAATGGGTATAGAAGGAAAGTGCCTCAACATAATAAAGGTCATATATGACAAACTCACAGCTAATATCATTCTCAATGGAGAAAACCTGAAAGCTATCCCTCTAAGAACAGGAACCAGAAAAGGATGCCCATTTCACCACTCTTATTTAACATAGTATTGGAAGTCCTAGCCAGAACAATCAGGCAAGAAAAAGAAATAAAAGGATTGAAATTGGAAAGGAAGAAGTGAAACCTGTCACTATTTGCAGATGACATGATTTTGTATACAGAAAACCCTAAAGAATCTACCAAAAAACTTTTAGAAATAATAAATGAATATAGTCAAGTTGCAGGATACAAAATCAACATACAAAAATCAATTGCGTTTCTATACACTAAAAAAAAAGTAGCAGAAAGAGAAATTAAGAATACAATCTCATTTACAATTGCAACAAAAAGAATAAAATACCTAGGAATAAACTTAATCATAGAGGTGAAAGATCTGTACAGTGAAAACTATAAAACACTGTTGCAAGAAATTGAAGAAGACACAAAGAAATGGAAAGATATTCTGTGCTCTTGGATTGGAAGACTTAACATTGTTAAAATGTCCACACTTCCTAAAGCAATCTACAGATTTAATGCAATCGCTATCAAAATTCCAATGACATTTTTCACAGAAATAGAACAAAGAACCCTAAAATTAATATGGAACAACAAAAGACCCCAAATAGCCAAAGGAATCCTGAGAAAAAAGAAGAAAGCTGGAGGTAACACACTTCCTGACTGCAAATATACTATAAAGCTATAGTAACCAAAACAGCATGGTACTGGCACAAAAACAGACACACAGATCAATAGAACAGAATCGAGAGCCCAGAAATAAACCTACATCTATGGACAGCTAATTTTTGACCAAGGAGTCAAGAACATACACCGGGAAAAGGAAAGTCTCTTCAATAAATGGTGTTGGGAAAACTGGACAGCCACATGCAAAACAATGAAAGTAGACCATTATCTTACACCATGCACAAAAATTAACTCAAAATAGATTAAAGACTTGACTGTAAGACCTGAAACCATGAAACTTCTAGAAGAAAACATAGGCAGTGCACTCTTTGACATCAGTCTTAGTATCATATTTTCAAGCACCATGTCTGATTGGGCAAAGGAAACAATAGAAAAAATAAACAAATCGGACTACATCATGCTAAAAGCCTTCACAGCAAAGGAAACCATCAACAAAATGAAAAGGCAACCTAACAATTGGGAGAAAATATTTGCAAACCATATATCTGATAAGGGGTTAATCTCCAAAATATATAAAGAACACACACATCTCAACAACAAAAAAACTAACAACCCAATTAAAAAATGGGCAAAAGATATGAATAGACATTTCTCCAAAGAAGATATGCAGATGGCCAACAGGCACATGAAAGGATGTTCAACATCATTAACTATCAGGGAAATGCAAATCAAAACTACAATGAGATATCTCCTCATGCCCGTCAGAATGACTATAATTAACAAGACAGGAAACAACAAGTGTTGGAGAGGCTGTGGAGAGAAGGAAATTCTCACACAGTGCTAGTGGGAGCACAAACTGGTGCCACAGCTATAGAAAACAGTATGGACATTCCTTAAAAAATTAAGAATAGAACAACCATAGCATCCAGCTACTCCACTGCTGTGTATTTATCCAAAGAACATGAAAACACGAATGCATAAAGATACATGCACCCCCATGTTCACTGCAGGAGTATTCACAATAGCTAAGAGTTGGAAGCAACCTAGATGTCCATCAAGGGACGAATGGATAAAGAAGATGCGGTATATATAAACAACGGAATACTACTCGGCCATAAGAAAACGATGAAATCCAGCCATTTGTGACAACATGGATGGACTTTGAGGGTATTATGCTAAGTGAAATAAGTCAGAGAGAGAAAGTCAAATACCGTATGATCTCACTCATAAGTAGAACATACAAACAACAACAAACAATCACACAGAGACAGAGATTGGCTTGGTGGTTACCAGAGGGGAAGGGAGGAGGGAGGAGGATGGAAGGGGTGAGTAAGCACATGTGTGTGGTGATGGATGGTACTTAGTCTTTGGGTGGTGAACATGATGTAATCTACACAGAAATCGAAATATAATGATGTATACTTGAAATTTATATAATGTTATAAAACAATCTTACTGAAATAAAAAAATACATATTATAAAAAAAGGTATTCTAGGATTTCAAGGACAATTTAACATTATTCAATCTATCAACATAGTTTATCACATTAACCATTTAAAATATAAAAAATAAATCTACACATAATTCAAAATATACTACAATGTATGTCTGAAAATTATACAATGTTATAATCCAATGTTATTGAAATAAAAACTAAAATACAAAAATAAATAAAAAATAAATATATATGTTTCTTATCTGAAAAAATATATAAAAAATAGATGCTGAAAAATCATTTCACAAATTCTAGGAGTCAAAAACCAAAGAATAATGAGAATAGAAGAAAAATTCTAGAGTATGATGAATATTTATCATGGACCATGAGAAAACATCATATTAAATGCAGAAATATTAACTACATCCCAGATAAAGTAAGGAAAAAGATATTATAGTTAACATTGCCTTGGAGGGTTAATCAGTGCGATAAAATAAGCATACAAATATTAGAAAAGAGAGAAAATTATAGTCATTTAAATATGATTCAAATACCTAAAAAAACCTTCCTGGTCCATTAAGTAAGGTGACTAAATACAAGATAAATATAAAGTTCAATAGTTTTATTTTACACTAAAATTACCAATTTGAGATTCAAACAAAAACAAATCCCACTCAATACAATGATTTCTAACTATAAAATTCCTAGCAATAACTTTAACAAGAACATGCTTTTGTAAAGAGAATATAAAATGTTACTGAGGTATAAAATAAGATCTGAACAAATAGAGAAACATTTTATTTAGTAGAACATTTACCTGTGAAATAGATTCCCTTTGTTCAATTGATACAACATCTTCAACAGGTAATAGTACTAATGTTCTTTCTAAAATTCTTCTAACTGTCGTCTTTCCTCCACCTGTTGGGCCCACTAACATCACACCAACACGAGTCTAAAACAAATTTGCAGATTTATCGTTTATTTCTGGTTTACTGATGGTTCAGTTAAGTTGAAACTTGAAGGTTCTTATTTACCAATACATCTATCTATATCCATTGACCATTCCTTCAAATTACTGTTCAATCTGTTGTAATCTCGTTTCTGTTTTTATTGACTAGGCTAATGTTAAAATCACCAGAAATCTCCTAATTTTAAATGTCAAAGAAGAAGTTTCAATTCTTGATATTTAACAGTTTATCTCACTTCCCAATTCTCCTTTATTCCTGCACCTTTCTCTACAATTGGCTTTTGTAACACAATTTATCTGGGCTTTCCTCTCTTCTTTCTCTTTCTTGTGTTCTGATTGTGCTTTCCATGTTAGTCTTCCCTAATTCATCCTTGTCTCTGTCTCTGTCTCTCTCCTACTTTATCCCTATCCAATGTCATCAATCTGAATATCTTTAACTACGACCTAAATCCTAATGACTCCCTAATGTATACATTTTTCCCAGTCTTTGGTTCTAAGTGCCAGAATGAATTTCAATAGTCTACTAAATATTTCCATCTGGATGTCTCATGTGATTTTCAAAGTCAACATAATCTAATCTATACCTTCTCCTTGAACTTGTTGCTTCTCTTATTTCTCTAATCTGGTTAATAAAACCACTATGTACCAATTGTCCAAATTAGAATACTTGCCTTTTTCATCCCTCCTCACTTACAAAACTTTTGCTTGATTACATCTTCTCTCCATCCTAACTATAATGGACTTAAAGTTTGCACTCCCCTAACATTCAAATGTTGAAGCCCTAACACCTAATGTGATGGTATTGCAGGTGGGGCCTTTGGTAAGTAATTAGGTTTAGATGAGGGTAAGCCCCCATGATGGGATTAGTGTCCCTATAAGAAGAGGAAGAGAGACTAGAACTTGCTTTCTCTCCATTATGTGAGGACACAGTGAGAAGGTCACTGTCTGCAAGCCAGGAAGAGTGCTCTCCCCAGGAACCAAATCTGCCAGCACTTTGATGTTGGATTTTCCAGCATCCAGAACTGTGAGAATTAATGTCTGTTGCTTAAGCCACTCAGTCTATGGTATTTTGTTATAGCGGCCCAAATGGACTAAGACAAGCGGGTAAAGTGTCAGATGATAAAGCTCTTAAAAAGTGTCAGAATGGGCCCTCAACATCTCTTCTGGACTATTGTAATAGCATTAAAGAAATTATTATTTTTAGTTTGTATCATGTAAGTACCTTAAAATTCAAATACAGATAAAGCTAAAATATCTTCTCACTTCCATTCCAATCTGTGTACCTTGGTGGAAGCCTTGCGATTCTCTGCTCTGATAGTCCCATTCTATAACCGGCAGGGTAGAGGGTCCAAAAAGCCTTGCTTGTCAAATGAAAAGTGTATATTTAAGAAGGCAGCTAACCTGGCCCCAGTGGCATCATAGCTTTACCTGAAAGAGTGGCAGCTATCCCTCTTGGAGCAACTTTATCTCCCACGTCACCTCCCAAAGCAAAGCTGCTGGCTCAATGGAGCTCTTAATTCACAACGATTCCCATAAATGCCTTGGTCTGGTCTACTGATGATTCAGCTAAGCTAAAATCTGAAGGCTCTTGCTGTTGAGCCTCAGAGACAGCTATGCAGAACCAAGAGCAGACTTGTTGATTCTGCTCACTGGAAAGAACTTTGATTCTTGGGCTTTGGCTGTGGCCTAGCTATTTGGCCTGCCACTTCGAAAACTAGAGACTAGAAGATTAAAGATAATCCTCTTTGGGGCTGTGAACTATAGAAACAAGTGGTGGCTGCTGATCAAACTATCTGAGTCACTCACGGGCCCATGGTAAGGACCCATTCTTTGATGAGATTACCCAGAATCAAGCTGCTGATTGAGCCTGTCCTTCCCAGATTGCCATGATTGCTGTCTGCATACAAGATTGTACTGGATATGGCAACATGTTCACCATCATAGACCGCACAAAGAAAAGGATTGTGTGTTTCTGATGCAGGGGCTACTACTGCATTCCAGACTTATGACTCCTGCCAAAAGTTGAGAGAGTTGTCTCACAGTAGGGGAAGCCACGTTGCCCAGGGCATGAATGACCCACATATACTCTTGGCAAGGTGCTATATCTTTGATCTCCTTTTTCGGAGCTATCAGTGTTGCTGCACTGAAATTGACACTTTCAAGTTATGGCGTTGCTCTTCCAGTACAACCAGCTAACTCCAGCCACACCATTATGTCTCTTGAAACTAACTTGTGTCATGTGTTTGGATTTCTGGACCATTTGCAGTCTGACAATCGTGTATCTTTTACTGATTTTTGCACTAAAAGTTGTTGAGCCCACTCAACAATGGGCTGATGGTCAAGGTGTTTTATGGACCTTCCACACTCCCTACCATCCATAGGCATCTGGTATTATTGAGCATTCAAACAGCCTTCTCAAAAGTTGACTCAAAAAGATTTCTCATTCCATCTCCCATATCTTTTCTTTGTCCACATACCTTACCAAGGAAGTTTGGTCATTGAATGTGGGTGTCCCCAGAAAGGGATCATTTCCTTTCATCTGCTTCCTGGGTAATTATCAGCATGAAAGAGATAAGGGATTACATAGGCCTATTTTGAAAATTTAGGATTTAGTCCTGACCATTCCAGGGCATGGTGTTTCTTTCTTTCCCCTAATCACAACCCCAGGCCACCTTGATTGGTACACATTGCAAAATGGGGCCTATGGGATTCAAATTTAATTCTGGTTCAGTTACCTGGATTCTCTGGGATTGACACAGTGTTAGATCATAAGGATAATGACTGCTTGATTGAGTACACTGCCTGCTGAGTCCTTCTACAGTGGCCCATGCAGGCCAAAGTAGGAGACATAACAGTTCTAAATTTTATAAAAATGCCCTTGTCCCTCTTGCATCTAGCTCTTCAGGATGAAAGGTATAGGTGCAAATAGGGGATGTTCGGAAAATAATTATGATTGAAATGACAGAAAGAGGATATACCAATTTTGTGGCAGTGCAAATACAGCAAAAACCTAGACACCTGGGGAGGAAACATCTTAGACCATGGAATATGGGGGAAGAGAGGGGTATGGAAGATCTTTCATCTTTCAGAACTCTCTCTTTAACCTTTAAAGGAAAATGCCCTGACATAGCTATCCCAAACAATTGCAGGAGCCTTTAATAGAACTGACTGCTGGGACTGCCATCCCCTACCAAATGGGACTGACCACGATTTAATTGTTACTCCCCTTAACCTTACTAAGAAGTCTATCAGAAACAGAAGGGGGTGACTTCAGCCACCGCACATCCTAGGCAAAACACCTGTCAACACTTCAAGAAGTCTTGGATATCTTCCCCGCACCTACTGCCATTGCTCAGTCACTCCATGGGGCAGACAAATATCATCTGGTTGATGGTATGGCAAATAGGTAAGATCAGACTGACTGTCCTCAAGTGGTCACTCCAAAATAAAGAACTAGACTTAACTATTAGAACTGAACTGAGAGCCCATATTAGAGGCACTGTCAACCTGTGTCTTCCTGCCCCCTCAAACTGATGTAGGTCCCATTTAGTGAACCCAACAACTATAAAAAACACTTTCTTTCCAAGGGTACCATGTGCACCCTTAGGATTGTACTTCTTATGTAGAAGCCACGCATTAAGTTGCCTCCCTCACTAAAACAATGCGCTTTGCACCTTAGAGGTGGTTATAAAAGTGTTAAAAATCCAGTGTTTAAGGAAACATCACTTTGACCCTGGAAGGCTTTCAAATCAGTCTCAACTCACTGGCCAGGGTTGTTATGGATGACAGAACTACACTAGACACTTCCTCCTTGTGGGCCAAGACAAAGTCTATGCAATTGAGAATTAACCTTGCTGTATTTGGATTAATGCTTTAGACCAAGAGGAACAGACAATACAGAAGCTTAAGAAGAAATATACCTGGCTTTCTAAGGTAGATTCTGTTGGCTTACGGAATTTGCTTAGCTGTTTGGGTCCAGGACCTTGGACGGGCATGGTTGAGATCAACATTTTAGGTCTGTCCCATCCTACTGTTTATAGTCCTTTTGATAGAAGCCTTTATTAAATGCTTTATGAGATAATCTGGATGGATTTGGTACCAGCTCCTGTTAGTCACTTTGTAATCAGAGTGATCAACAGAGTGGCATACTCATGGGAAAATTCACATAAGCCAAGACAGTGTATAAATGAGGCATGAATATTGTTGGGAGACAATTCTTTATAGGTCTCTGACATTTCTACATGCCTCTGAGCAGAGGCATTGAAAGCTTTATTTAGAACTATCTTTTCAGAAATGTTTGTACAGCACACAGTTTTAGAAGACAGAGACAGTATCTCCTATTAGGATGGAGGATAGATTTATTTGCTGTCCAGAATAAAAGAGAGATAATGTCTCCATAAGCAAAGCCTAGGAATACTTCCTGGTAATCTCTTTATAAGGCTGGAGGGTCCCTAAGCTTGGCGTTCTTCTCCTGTGAAACAATTTACCAAGTGTGCAGGTGTCACCTGACCCTGTATTGCCCTGTGAGAATTAAGTCTTGGGGAAACTGCTGTGAGTAGTAAACTTTCTGACCCAGGAGTCTAGTGTTTTCTGCCACTGTGAAAGTGTGGCAGGCTAACCTGTTAGCTTACAAGCAGAGTGAAATCTTGACAAATATATGCATAGAGGAAAAGATATAATATCATAAAATGAAAATTCTCACCATAATTAGTAATTCAATTCTATCTCAATCAAAATCCGAACAGTATTTTTTTAGTAGAAGTCAACAGGCTAATTATCCAAGAATTTTGAAAATAACAAAGACGGAAGATTATGATGGAGTTCAGGACACACTATCCCAAAATATGGCACCTTGGCATACTTAATACATTAAACTGAAGGAGGTTTTTTTTAATGACAGAAGCAAGAAGGTCACTGTGACCTCCTCACCTCACTACTCTTCCCTTAAACAGGTCATAAAACTCCCATGTGAAAGGTACCCTCCCAGTACTAGAAGGAAACACATTCTTACCACCAGAGACCAGGAATGTGGGGCTGAGAAGGCTGTATAAACAAAACTTGTTAAACTAACCCTTCTCTTTCTAGTTACTTCCTTACCATTTAGAAACCCCTAGCCCAAACCCCTCTGTTTTATCAATTCTTCACAAATTTATTGTTTCGTTGTCTAAAAGATTTAAAAGCTCCTTGTCCTGGTCACTTCTTTGGGTCATCGTTCTCTTGTGAAAGCTCCTAGGTACATGTTAAAATTCAATACAATGTGTATGCTTTTCTCCTGTTAATCTGTCTTTGTCAGTGAAATTTTCAGACCCAGCCAAGTACCCTAAGAGGGTCAAGGATAACTTCTTCCTGCCTTACAACTGGTATCATCAGATATAAAGACCCATTATAAAGCTATGGTAATTAAGACTGTGTGTCGTTGTCATAAAGAGAGAGAAAGAGACCAAAAGAATAAAATATAGAAGAAATTAATAAAGAAACTCCCCCATTAGATATGAAAATGTGGTATATGACAAAAATAGCAAATCAGTGAGGAAAATTCTTGGAAAAATTGGTTATCCATATAGAGAAAAACAGATCCCTGCTTGATACTTTGAAGAAAAATAAATTCCAGACAACTTAAAAACTGGAAACACAAACATCTAAAACTTTTAGAAAGAAATTATAGAAAATATCTATAGGATAGAAAAGATTTCTAAAAACAGGACACAAAAAAATAAACCATAAAAAAAAGATCGATAGAATTTACTTCATTAACAATGTCTCCTCCACAACTGAACACCATCAATATTTCTAAAAACCTAAGACTTAGAGAATTTATTTGCAATGCATGTAAGCAATAAAGAAATTACGATAGAAAAATACATAATGAAAAGTCATATTATGTTTACTAAGAAAAAGACAAACAACCCAATTGAAAAAAATGAGTACATTACATAATCTGGCAATTCATAGAGAATTCAAACGGATAATAAACATAAATGGATGTACAATTTTACTAGTAATCAGAGAAATGCACAGTCTGATGCTTTTCCAAATGGTTTATTCACAGAGAAGGGAAATTCAAAGAAGGCATAGCAATGGAACGCAGAACATTTTGCACTACATTTGTAGGATTTTTTACAATTATGTATTAAGGAGATGAAGGTGAAAAAAATTACAGACAGTCCCTGACTTAACGATTTTTCGACTATGATGGTGCAAAAGCAATATGCATTCAGTAGAAACTGTGCTTCGAACTCTGAATTTTGATCTTTTCCTAGGCTAGTGATATATGGTACACTACTCTCTCATGATGCTGCCGCAGCTCCAGTAAACCACGCGATCAAGAGGGTAAACAACCAATACACTGACAATCATTCTGTTTTCACTTTCAGTATAGGATTGAATAAATTACATGAGATATACAACACTTCATTATAAAACAGGCTTTGTGTAAGATGACTTTGCCCACCTGTAGGCTAATGTAAGTGTTCTGAGTACGATTAAGGTAGGCTGGGCTAAGCTATGATGTTTGGTAGGTTAGGTGCATTCAATGTATTTCCAACTTAAGACTGGTTTATCAGGACATAACCCCATCGTAAGTCAAGGAAGACGTGAATTAGTTGAGAGTTAAAGTGAGGGGTCAAATAACAAATTTAGGTAAATGATTAATCAATAAGCCACTTTACTTAGAAAAACATTATAATAGCTCTCTTTTATTATTATTGTGTTTTTCTCTTTGATCATACCTATTAAAACACAGGAGCAAAGAATTGCTAATATGCCATTCTACATTTACCTGAAGTTGATTGTAAAACTGTATGATTTTCTCTTTCTGGGTTGGCCATTGTTGTAAGCCCAATTGTCCTGTTGCAATAAATATTGCTTTCTGAAAAAAAAACACTAATTTAAAATATATTGCAAATTAAACCTTTAATATGTAATCCTACAAAATCTAAGAATGAAAACTACTACTTCCCCCTCAAAATACAATACACACAAAATTTTATGTTCACAGACCTCCAGTAGCAAATTCATAGACCGTCCTCCAATTTAAGAACTCATGCTTTTAGATGTATTTAAGAACTAGCTGTTCCCATAGCACAATTGTCTAATTATCTTACACTGAAAGAATAAAAGATTCTATATCAATGTGTAACTAATGACCATCAAGGTAGGTTTTCAATTTTATAATGATTACTCTAACGTTTCAATGTTAAGCATATTCTAAGATAGTAAGTGAAATTTACAAAATTGAAGACTTGATGTGGTTATACATTAGAACATCTCAGGAAGTAGCTACAGCTTGGAAAGACACAATATTTTAACACAGGAATTATAAGGGCAGCCATACTTCCTTCTAAAGTGGGGTTTATTTCAGTGTGGATACAATTGATAACTATGCCTACAGAAAACGGGGGATTTGTCCTTTTTCTCACCATCCTCTCCCATTCCATTTCTCACTCCTTACATTCCTATAATGAAACAAAGAAACAGCTGAAAGAGACAAAAAACTCAGCAGGACTGTACAAATGGAGAAAAAGTAGCTCCCAAACCATGGCTAACTGGAGGTAGGAAATTAGCTGAGAGGACTTTTCGAAAAGCAAGCTCTTTTAAATGGAGTTGATGAGACTGCCCACTTAATGCCTGCACTTCAAGCAGTTTTAGGTATACAGGCTAGGAATTCTTTGCTGTTAATAATACAAGCCTAGATATCTTCCTGAATACAAGCAAGAAGTCCACAGGTGTGGAATAAGGACAGACAGCATGGGAGACACAGAAGGTCAGCAGAACTGAGATAATCAAAGAAGAGAGATTCAGATAGGTCGTCCCACCTGGCTAAGGATTTTCACAAGCTCCTTACCTTGCAAGGTTTTGAAATAAAATCATAATCCTAATGTAAAGTATTGTAAGGTATGACTGTATATAACGTTCCTTGGATTCAATTGGATGATAAACTATCTGTAGCTCTTATTCTGTGATATGGTTTCAATACTTCTCAGCTAATCCTTTGGTTTCTCTGAGTTAATGACCCTCACACACATTGGACATTGTTAGAGACAGAAATGTAAATAAGTTGGATAGATTCCAACTGCCTATTTCACGCAATTCAGATGCTTGCATCTCAAATGAACAAGCAGCATAAACAGCACATCTACAGAATATTTCTTTAATAACATATATTCCTACAGGAGTATGTTATACATGACTGGTCATTGTGTAAGCCATCAAAGATACACCATTAAATAAAAGACTGGATTATTCCAAATTTAATATTAAAATCATAACTTTAAGTTATGATCTTTGGATCATTTCTATGAGCCACATATTACAATTTGGTAAGATTTTTTTAAAACAGTCGACAGCTTGCATAGTTACCAATGGGAAAATTATACAAAGGGGGAAGTAGCTGAATAAACTGATATGCTTATGAAGAAAACTCTTCTATAAGCTCAGACTGCTATAAACTGACTTGTAAAACTGATGACAAGATAAATATATAATGAAGTTCAAAAGTAAAACCATTAATGTGCATGTAGAAATGTTATTAGAACGGCAATGCCATTTGTTTCAGCTGTGACTTGAAAAATGTTAAAGGTAACACTGGAAGCAGTTAAAACATATAATTGGAGAAAGGAGAGCAGGGGATTTGTAGACACTGCCTGGGAGGGATAGAAGGATGCTTACATAAGACAAAGAAAGCAAAACTTGTCAAATGACAATTTATTTCTTTTCTTTCTGGCAAAGGGAAAATCCTCAAAATGTAAATGTAAATCTTCAAAATGTATGCAATAGCTTTGACATAAATATCCACTGTATTTCTCCTGGAAATCACACAGAGCAAAAAGGAAAAAAAAATCAAATTGCATTTTCATTAAAATAAGGAAACAAAGTAAATAAACAAAACCTAAAACACATGTAAGTGATTTGAAAATAGCCACGCTTAATATTTAGCTTCAAGTTTGGACTTGCAAATTGTTGGTCTAGAAAAATCCCACTCATTTAATCATGTGAAACAAAGACTCTGACAGTATAAGTCTTTCTTGTCAGTTTAGAGAACCAAAAATAAAAGATTACACATTAAAAGGGCTAACAGAATACCAAAAGTCATAACTAAAGAATTTATAGTGAGACTAAGACTATCGAAGACAAAGTGAAAATTTTAAAAGCTTCTGGAGAGAAACAGCAGATATACTACAAAGGAACAAATATTACTGACCTTCTCAAGAGTGACCCTGGAGCAAGAGGAAAATGGAATAATATTTTTAATGTATTAAATATTTTAATGTATTAAATGAAAAGAACTTTAAACTTAGAATTTTATATCCAGCCAAACTGTCATTCAAATATGAGAACATACCAGAAATGGTCTCATGTATTAAAGTTCTCAAAAGTTTTGCCATGCAAAAACGTATTCTGAAAACACTGTTGGGGGAAGTACTTGGAAAGAGGAATAAACTGAAGTCTTCAAGAGGTAGGGAGAGAAAGTTTGATAAAATATTTTATTAATTTACAGTGTTCTAAAGTCACATGTGTGTCATGCACCTGTGTCTGTGTGTGTGTCTAAAAAAGCTAGGAAAAGAAAAAGGAAAAAATATTCCCATAACAACCAGGAACTAAAATTCTACACACCACCAACATAATAGGAGTGAGAGTATGAGGAAGACCAAAGAGTATCAAAGGGTATGCTACAGTACATGTCTTGAAAGGGAAAAGACACAGACATTGAAAAATTTCATAAATAAATAGGAACTAGTAATGATGAATGTCAGTCTTCAGGTAAGAGAAGCACCATATAGAACAAACACAAAATAAACAATGAAGAAAACTCACTCTACCCAACACAGAGTAGGAAAAGAGAGAAAACAATGAAGCAAAAAGAAATTAAGTAGATAATATAACAAATGCATTTTAAGATAACAGAATCTATAATGCATATAAAAAGTTAAAATCAATAAATACTGGGTAAAAATAGATTGTATTACAAGAAAACAAAGTCTACCAATATATCTCCTACAAGACTTATAGTTCAAACAGAGAGACACAGAAAGTCTGAAAAACAAAAGAATGGAAAAAGAAATTCTGAGGATATGAATCTCACACCAAAAAGTTGGACAACAATCTTAATATGTGACTAAATAGATCCTAAGGCAAGACAGAACATATGGGCCAAAGAGGGATATAGTATAGTGGTAAAAGAATAAGAGATATAAACATATATATACAACTTATAACTTCAACTTACATACAGCAACAATTGACAGTAGCGCAGGGAAAATAGATATATCAACAGCTGTAGTTGAGATCTTAATAACACCCCTTTCAGAAACTGATGGAACAATGGAAAACAAGCAGAGCTATCAAAATTCTGAAAAATTAATAGACTGTGTATATTACTTTATATCCAAGCAGCACAGAATACACATTATTTTAGAGCACACATGAAGCACTTACAAAAAACCCACTCATTAGGTGACAGGAAACTTCAATAAAAGTTATCTCAAAAGGATAAATATATAAATTACAGCATATAGTCTTCAATCAAAACCAACTATAAATGAAGATTAATAATAAAAAGGATAATTTAAAATCTCATATTTGGTAACAAAATAACTTTGCTATAAAAAGAAATCATAAATTAAGAAATATTTATAACTGAATGTCAAAACACTACATGTCAAAATTTATGCTTTATGATTTAACCTATAGTGCCCTCATTTTTCTTGTCTACTGTTTTTTGACTTGAATTTCACTTTGTTTGTTAAGACTGTTACTCTATATTGTGTTTGTCTTGCAAACTTTTAGACATTCTTTTATTTTCAAATTTTACGAATTCTGCAAAGTGGAATTCAAGCCAAAAAAAGAGTACACAAGAAAAACAAGGACACTATATGTTAAAGGGTAGAATTCATAATGATGACTTATTATTAAGATTAATGTACCAAACAACATAATAACAACTATTAGAAAGCAGAAATTATAAGAATAGACATAAGTGTACTTATAGGAGACATCACTTCACTTCTCTCAGTCCAAGGTAAATCAAGTAAACTAGAATAAAGTATGGCTATAGCAGACCTACGTAACTTAATCAATAAGATAAACAAAATGGTGTTCGGAGTTTAGCTAAGCCACTCGATGGCTTTGCTGCCTGGGCATCCATTACGTTCAGCCAAATGGCCTGCAGGGGGCCTTAAACTGACACTAGGCCCGCACGCAAGTGCACGCCCCAGATAACAGCCCACAGAGTAAAAAGCACATGTACGTTCCTGATGTGACTTCCCCAAGAGCCCTTGTGATCAATAGTCTCCCCTGCCTCCCAGGGCCTTCCCCTTGTGTGCCCCTTAGATAAGACCCCTTTGGAACTTACCAAAACTCTGCTCTTTTTGGTTTGAATTGACCAATTCAGGCTTACCCTGGGAATCCCAAATCACTCCATCTATGTGCTCCAATAAAGGCATGTGACCCTGGTGCTGCCTGTCTCTCTGCCTGCACCCTGCCTTGACCTCCCATGTGGCTCCTGGAGGCAGGTGCAGTGTACTTCCTCCAGGACCTGTGAGTAACAACCTCCTCTAGTTTAATTTCTCTTGTAGTCTTTTGTTGAACTGTGGTTCACCATCTGGCACCCTGTGCTTCACTTAACAAATGTTAATTTAACAAAGTCATAACAAATGCAGATAAATGGAACTCCATGTCTTGTATTTTCAGTTGATAAGAGTTATACCCTCTTTTCATGTGTATATGGAAGATTCATAAAAATTACCTATATCTTAAGCCATAAAAATGTAAATTAAATTCCTAAGGATAAATAATAAAGACAACAGTCTCTGATCATAATGCAATAAGACTAAAAATTAATAACAAAAACAGAAAATAAAAAGGTCTCTTACCTGGAAATTAAAAACATGAAAAACCTCTGTCTGAAAAGAACACTTAGGAAAAAAAGGAAGTACTAACTACTGAATTTCTGGAAAACAATGATTACAAAAAACCTACACATCTGAACTTACAGCATATGCAACTAAAGCAGTGCTTAGAGAAAGTTTTATAACTTATAATTCTCATACACTTATATGAGTAAGTAAAAAGAAATAAACTAAATGAACTAGACATCTTATTCAAAAAGCTGGACAAAGAATAACAATATAAAACCCAGAGGAATAAGGAAAGATATTAAAAAATATTAATATGGATATTAAAGAGTTGGAAATAGAAAAAGATGTATTAAATAAATAAAAGGCTTGTTCTTTGAGAAAAAAATAACAGATAAACTTCTAGGTAAAACGAAGAAAACTCAAATTAAGAACATAAAGAAAGACTGGAAAAATAACCTCAGAAACAGGAAATTGAAAGAATTATACGGTAGTGGCTTGTTCAAATCCATACTAATACATTTTAAAACTTGAATGAAATGAGAATATTGCCTAATTTAACAAAATTGACCCTGGAAGAGATACAAACTCTAAATAAACTAGAACTGTGAAAGAGCTGCCCTGTCATAAAATTCCTGGTCCAGATGGTTTTCAAGGGAAATTCTTCCAAATCTTCCTACATCACCTAATGAATGTCTTTTTTTGGTAACTGCTTCATGTGTGCTCAAAAATAATATGTATTCTGTGCTTGTTGGGTATAAACTTACATACATAGCCTATTAATTGTATTTAAAGAACAGATAATTATGAAGCTGTTTAAACTATACTTTCTAAAATAAATAAAAAACAGTGTTTTAAAAATTGGGTAGGGTCCTAGGGAAAGGAATCAATAGGTTTAATGGCCTGACACCTGATAAAGGCCTAGGAAGAGCCAGAAAACAGGGAGAAATTCAGAATGCAAACAAGATGGAGGAGAGGAATGGATGGAGGAAGGAAAAAGGATAGGATATATTGGAAAGATAACCTAGTCTGGCTAGATTGTAAAAGGCATTACATGCCAAGATAATTAATTTGGGTCTTGTACTATGGGCAACACTGATCCAATAGTGGCTTTGTTGATGTGTTCAAACATATGTCTTAGAAAAGCAACACTGGTGGCCATATGGCAACATACTAGAATGCAGAGTGACAGGAGGCTATAAATAGCAACAACAGATCTCACTAGACTAAGGCAACGACTGTAAAGTTGTACATATAAGATAAAAAATAAAGGGCTCTACAATTATGTAATTTTAATATCACAAAATATTTACATTTTAAAGTCTTTTTTCAAATTCTGATCTAATTGGATTCTCAAAGCACTTGTTTAAAATAGGAAGAGTAGACATTATCATTCCCATTTGAAAGATGAGAAAATTGGGGAACAAAATATGTAACAGCCTTCCCTGCCTAAAGGCACACAGTTCATTCTTCTTTCCATCAGGCCATGATGCAATGAAAGCTCTTTTTGTTCCCCCAAGGGAAAAATCTATCTCCAAGTATTTTAATCCCCTCAATTATAAATAGAGTATTTCAGGGAGAAACGTAACACTTTAAATCCACATCTAGTTTCTTACGTTAATTGATATTCTACATCTAAATCATTTGTGATGATTTTTAAAGGTCTTATTACCTCCAATGCAATTTGATTTACTTTTGAAACTGTTGCTCCAGGAAAAACATCTCCTATAATCTTTTCAAAAAGTGGCACATCTTCAGGAAGAAATTTTGATAAACTAGCTTCTCTCACAGTTTCAATAATGATCAGAGTTTCATCTGTTTCAGAAAGATTGTCACTGGTGTTACTTTAATGGTAGAAGAAAACAAACATAAAGAACAAGTTAGCAAGTATGCTTTGCTGACATTAAAGACAATTAATATTCTTTTTCAGTTGTGGCCATCTCAATATCCTTTCCTCCTCTCCCTCACTGCAAAGCAGCTATGTGGTTAGGGTGAGGTTAATCTGGCCCCCAGCTCCAGGGATGGGCCCTGACTGGTCTAGAACAATCAGGGTGATGCCATTCCCCAGTCACTAACTCAGGGATGGGTACTGGATCAGTAAGGTTTTTTAGTTCCAAACAACAGAAACGAAGTCAGGCTAATACAAAATGAAAAATTACATAATGATTTATTATAAATCTCTAGGAGAGAAGAAGCCTTGCAGGCCATGCAGCTGGGAACCATGGCCAAAATTGCGCTACAGAACTAGTCCTGTGAAGACATGACTGCCACCATCAATAGGTCCACAGAGCAGGGCCTGTTGCACCAATACCACTGATGCTGGCACTAGAACTCCAGCTGCCCCTGCTATTTCTGGTCACTGGCTACTTCTACTGCCACTGCTCTCACTCTTGCCAGAATGGACTCTGTGTATATCCTATTTCCTTTTTCACTAGCTTCAGGTTCAGACTCTAGGGGACTTATCTCTGATTTGCCAAGGTCGTACACCCAAGCCATAGTTACAAGGGAGTTTGAGAAAGCAAGTATGTGGCATAACAAATAGTTATTAAAGGAATACAACTCTAGTCAATCAGTGTGTGGCAGTCACTTGGACACAGGGGTTCAGTGGTAGACAAACGACATGTCCATTTAGAGTGCTTTGGGATTTCAGGTCAATGGTATGGATAGCTCCAGTTATTATTAGAAGGCATCTGCCACCAAAAAGGAAGCCAGCCCAAAGATGATAAGCCAGTACACGGAGGGCTGCAGTGCTGAGAAGATCTCAGAAAAATAAAACTGAAACCCTAATCAAAGCAGTCATACCCTGATCACCTCCAGATATTCTGATTGGGTGAAACAGCAAATTCTCCCTACTGTTTTAGCAAACTTCAGTTTTCTGTTAATTGTAACAAAAGCCTCCTGATATAATGTTATCATACAGTATACTTATTGCCCCATAGTAACAATCCTTCATATATTAAACACTTCAGCATACATTTTTATATAGTAAACGTAATCAAAAGGGTGAAACAGTAGCTACATGTGGTACGATAGGATTTTAGCGATGGAAAGAAAGGAAAGTTTTCCCTGCAAAAGTGTCCCTCCCGTCCTCTTGTCTCCTGATGTCTGAAATTCTTCATTAGGATGGTGATGCTTTTTAAGTCTTTGGTTTATAAGAAAAACAGCTAACAGTTAACATTTATTGAGTACTTTTTTAGGCACTTTGCTTAATTCTTTAAGTTATTTCATTAATCTTTTCAACAATCTAAGAAGTAGGAAGAGTGATACTCAGAAAAATTAAATAACATGCCCAATGTCATATAGCTGGTAAGTGTCTGAACTAGGACTCAATGAGGTCTCTCTGACTTTCAGGCCATTCTTATAATCACTCCACTATTATGATAGGAGCCCCATACTGGGATGGTATTGATATCAGTCATTTACGTTTCCCTGTGAATACGTCTTTGAGTCTTTCTGCTGAGGATGTTTTGGTAGAGAGAGGGCAAGAGTCCACTTGAAGTCAAAGTGAGGGGGCCACCCAGAGAGAGAAAGGGTCCCAGATTTCACTGCTGGGATTCTAGGGACTATCCTTGACTTTTTCACATTTTTTCCCCAACATAGATCTTGCTTTACATTACGGGAAGATGAAAAAGAAAAAAATAGGGATGACAAGTATGTCTGGTTGGGGATTAAGTATTAGATATAGATAGAGATAATAGCTTATATAAAATAATATAATATTGTTAACATACCTTGTTATCAGATATAAAGATAACACTTCACTAAAATTCTACAAAAGAAAAATTTGGGGGATGGCATCTGAGATCACCATGGGGTCTACCTTTTACAATTTAAGGAAAAAAAAGAAAGTTCTAATGTCAACTAAAATTCAAGAAAAGGATAGCTAAATGTAACCTTTTTTTACCCATTATGATTGCCATCATGATACCAGTTCTTTGAAATTACTAGTTAAGATTTACTTTGTGAACCAGTACTGTGGTAAGTTTTATAAATGTTTCAAGTGTATACTTGAAGAGATGTTAATTCTTGAGTTGCTGACAAAGCAAATCTTTCCTACCAAGGGGATCCTAAGACTCCAGATGTTGGATAGTTTATTTTCTAAACAAAAGGGAAGATTTGGAAAATTCCTTTAAGGGAAAGACAGAAAGCTGCCTGTGGTAGGCAGAAAAAAATGCCCCCACAAGATATATTCACTTCCTAATCCCAGGAAGCTGTGAATATTATCTGATACGGCAAAAGACGTAATTGAGTTAAAAATCTTGAGAGTAGTTTATCCTCGAGCATCCAGATCTAAATGCAGTCACATGTTCCTAACAAGTGAGAGGCGGAGAGACACAGACATGCAGAGGACAAGGTGGTGTGAAGATGAAGGCAGAGATCAGAGTGATGTGACCTTAAGCCAAGGAATGGTGGCAACCACCAGAAGCTGGAAGGGGAAAGGAATGGAATCTCTCTAAGCGCCTCTGGAGGGAGAGTGGCTCTACCCACAACCTTGATTTCAGACTCCTGGCTTGAGGTACCATGAGCAAATACATTTCTGTTGTTTTAAGACATCAAGTTTGTAGTAAATTGTTATGGCAGCCCTACAGAACTGTCTTTTACTATTTTTTAAATGTAAACATCTTGAAATTCCACTTGTGGGTTAGAGTTAGGCTCCATCAACATGATCTAGAAAGACAAGGCAGAAAAAAGGGAAGGTTGAATTACATGCATAAAGAAATGAAAGACATTTGTAGTATTCTTACGTGCCTCAGAGACAGTCAGAAGCCTTAAGAAGAATGGGGTAGAGTAGAAGGAGAGGAAGGGACAGAGAAGGAATGAGGAAAGAGGCAAAAAGAATTAAAATTTTGGGTGGCAGGAAGGGCTAACGGACTTTGTAAAAGCAGAATTGTCTAATACTAATTTTTAAATGGTTTGCTGTGCTTCATCTGATAAAAGAATCCCCCAAATTACTTCACAATATAGTCAACTCCACACAAGCACAGCGTTTACGTGGTGCTTTGGGGGAATCAAAGAAGTGGGGCTGTCACACGTGTGCAAGCACAGAGACAGGAGATGGACTGAGAGTACACCGGGAACACGAACTCCGATCCAGGGCGCCTGTGAGAACTTTCAGTTTTCTGTGATTTGAAGAAAACTAACCAGGGACTTTGGAAGGAGAACAGTACCACTTTCACTGAAATATTTATTCATACAAAGAACTAGGTGACTATAAGAAAGACTGGAGGACCCAAGGACATCAGGGAGCTGATGCTTGGTACTATTTATTTTTAATTTCTTAAAATTATAAAACTGAAAAAAAGACACCTATTTACATGGTATCAATATTAGGTCATTTTGCAATATATGCCTCACTTCTTTTATTTTTATTTTTGGGAAATAAAATACTAATTACACTAGAGCTAAAGCCCTTTCTCTTACTCTTTTCCCCTCTTATGCAACATTTTGTACTTTTTACAACATATAGATATAATATTTACTGTTTAAAAAATTCACATAAATGGCATATTGACATACCCTTTTGCAACATATCCACCATGTTTCCTCATTTAAATTTTAACAGGTAATACATGAATACAGCCCAAATCAAACCAATAGAAATAGGCATACCCCTTACCAATAACGAAAAAGAATGCCTGCTTCTCTATAGCCTCACCAACAAAGCTGCACCCAACTTTGATATTTTTGCCCACAAAGTAAGTGAAAAACAGTATTTCAGTTTAATTTTAAGGTGTATTTCTCTCATTTTTGAGGAGGGTTGAGTGTATTTTCATAACCTTAAAGGACTTTTATGTTTCTTCTTTTTTTTTTTAAGATTTTTTTTCCTATGTTTCTTTTTCTGAGAACCATCTGTTGATGTCCTTTGCCCATTTTCTATATGATATTTTTTCCCCCCAATTTTCTAGGAAATCTTTATATATCATGAGGGTGAGCTATTCACATGAGTCACAACTATCTTTTTTCCTAGTTTGTCATTTGTCTTTTGGCTTCGTGATAAGTATTTTTCGACCATTATATATCTTTCTTTTATGGCTTCTGGATTTTGAGCCTTCGTTTTAAATGTGTTCTGTAGTCCAAGGATATAAAGGGCATTTTGTTTCTTCAAATACTTTCATGTTTTAAATTTCTTATATTTAAAATCTTTGATACTTTTTGATCCTTTCAGGGTTTATCCCAGCAAATAATGTTGAATCCAGATGGCTGTTTAGTTTTCCCAACACCATTCATTAAAAAGTCTGTTCTTGCCTCCTGATTTATGATATACTAAATGCCCAATGCATATAGTCTTATTTCTGGACTTTCTATTCTGTTCCAACTGCTCATCTTTCTATGCATGAGCCAGTACCACAATGTTTTAATTATTGAAACTTTATAATATGTCTTAATACCTAAAGGGATATTTCTCCTTAATTGTTCTTGTTTTCAATATCCTTCTAGCTAGTCTTAATCATTAGGTAGTCTTAAATGTGAACTTTAGGATCAGCTTGCCTGAAAAACAAACAATATCTTTTGGTATTTTTACTGGGATGCATTTCCATTCATAGATTAACATTTAGAGTATTTAAATATTCATGGTGTTAAGTCCCTTAAGATGTTATGAAACTAAGTATGTGGTGTATTATCTCATTTACTCATGTTTTCACTTGTCTTCCAGTTGTGTGTTAATGTTTTCTTCACATGGGTTTTACACATTTCTCATATAGGCATATTCATATGGGTTTCATATTTCTCATTAAGTTACTGCTCTTCTACATGGAGTCTTTTATTCCAGTATATCTTTTATTATGTAAAGGTAAGGCACATTTTTTTAAAGACTAGGCCATTTTGGGGAAAGGTATCCAGAGATTTTGTGCATTTTTTTCTTTGTCTTCTTTCATATTTGTAATAACCTCTACCATATTACACTGCACCACTCTGGGAGCTTCCTATTTTATCTCGTCATGATTACTTAAAATTTTACAAATTATTTTCCCGGTGTTGTATAACTCCCTTTGACCTAACATTCAATTCAAAATTCAACTGACCATTTAAACTCCAGTCTCTTCTTTCCAGCCATTATTAAAATTGTCTTCATAGACCTCAGGCCAAAATCATAATGATCCTATCAAACATTAAAATATTTGAGTTATTGTTTCTGAGTAAAACAATGGAAAAATTTGCAGATAAGTGCATATAGTTAAATCACTAATCATCTATGCTACAAAGAGAAACAGTGATACGAATTCAAGAAACCCTCAACTCTGTTTCTAATGCTCTCCCTTCTCTGCCAAACTAGTTCTCCTAACAGTCTCCTTCTTAAAAGGAAGATTAACAAGTACAGTCACAGGTTACTTAACGAGAGGGATGCATTCTGAGTAATGTGTCATTGGGTGATTTCATCATTTTGCAAACATGACAGAATGAGTGCACTTTTACAAACCCAGATGGTACAGCCTACTACACACCTAGGCTATATGGTACTAACCTTATGGGACTACCGTCATATATGTGGTCCGTCATTGACTGAACGTTATGGGGCGCATGACTGTATTAAAGGTGTTAAAAACTATCAGTATCTGAATTAAATTTTCACTGAGGAGAGATTGAAAAATATTGTTAAGAGGAATACTTTGGAGATAATGCAGTTAGCTATCCAAACCATTTTGGGTTATAAACAAATACTCATTAAGCTGGCATATCCTTGAACAATAATTTTCAAAGTGTGGTACTCAGATCAGCAACATTAGGAAAACTTCAGAACTTATTAAAAATGAAAATTCTTGAGCACCACCCCAGATAATTAGAAAGTTGGCATAAGGTCGAGCAATCTGTGTTTTAACAAGTCCTCCAAATTATTTTGATGCACAATAAAGTTTGAGAACCACTGCTCTAGATGTTAACTTCCTTGTATGGAGAAAGTAGCCTGCAATTAAAATAAAAGACACTTGACTACTCTCTCCAGATCTCAGAGAAAAGGCATGGAACCTTGACTGACTTTACACAGGGCCTTACACCCAAATCGGTGCATGGACTTGATGTGCTGATAGGAATTCTAACTTCATTATTTTCCTAGTCATTCCTGGAACAATACCAGAAAAGTTTTATATAATCACGTTTATTTTGAGAAAAACAGTTCATTACCTGTTGTGAGAGCTGTTTGCTAGCTAATTCTAAAAGGCTAACTAGCTTTCCAGAGAGTGCTTTTGCAGATTTGAAACCAACCGAAAACAGCATTATTTCAGCAATCATCTGATAATGGGGAGCCATCATTGCCACTGGTCGAAATAGAGATTTTAAGTTATCTGGGAGTTCTACTCGATCCTTGTATCTTAAGAAGACAAGAAAAACAAAAACAAAAAAAACCACTTTTCAGTTTTTCAAATGAGGAAGCACATAGTATAACTTTCTCCCAAATAATTCTATTGGCTTTCCATGTGACCCTTATCTGAAAATGAGTTTACAAAACGGTTTCTGTTGTACTTTTCATCTCACAGTGCTTCCTAGTTTATGATCTTTTCTTCCTGTGCCTCCTCCCACAATTCACCTCACATCAGTTCCCTCCAATTCCCTGGACCATCACAACATTCCATCACGAGATATTTATTGAGCTGCCCAGCCTCCACTCCCTGTAACCACCATTCTTATTATTTCTGCTATTCTCATCAGCTTTTCTGTCTGTATCTGATTTGTGACAATCTGTCGACCTTTGCTTTTCTCTCTGGCTATTTATGAAGTGAAAATGTCCCTTGGTCAGAGCTTAATGTGAGATCATCCATATGGATAAGTGCAGAGTTGTAGCTGTTGAGAGATGGTGTGGGTAGTTAAGGAGTTAGGAGCGGGTGGTGGAGGGTGAATGATAGAGATACACGTCAGACAACTCCGTCTATGGATACAATTTAAGAAAAAGATTTTGGCCTGTCTCTACTTCTACCCAGATTAACTGATACTTACCCAGGATTCATGGTGGCAAATATTGCACAGGACATATTAATACGAACTTCTTTTCCTTCCAGTACAAACCTACAAGACATTACAGTATTCATCATTAAGAGAACTATTTTCTCTAGGGCCACAGTGTGTTAAAACTACAAATGAGTTTGGAAATTTTCCTAATGTTGTGTTACATTTCAATCCAAACAGAGCATGCTGGAAAAAAGACAACGGTAACAGGGGAAAAAGAGGCTCATCTTGAGCCAAAGTTGTGCGCCCTGCTGGGATCCATATTTATTTGATCACGTCTGAAGGCGTCTGGAAAGTTTTGTGGGGCCTGAGGGTGGAAGGTACCCTCTGAATGAACTGACTCACACGGGGAGAACGTCCTGAGGGGACCTGGGGGCTTGGAGCTCCACCTGGACGACACGGTGGCGTGCAGGACAGCCACAGCACAGAGTTCCTGCTTTAGCATGGAAACAGCCTGCCCTTCACCCCCAATTAAATAATCTGGGCAACACTGTGAAATGGACCCCTTGGCAGGACATCAGCATCCTGTCGTCAGCACCGGTGGTAGACAATGCAGGGAAATCCTCCAGTGACTTCATGACGACTGAGACCAAGAGGCTGGTCAAACAGGAAAGGAAGAACAACTGGGACACGACTGAGGAAAACTGAGACCCGGTGAACAACTGGTGAAATGGGGCTTATGTGACCCCCACTTACATCCACAAACTTGTGGGGCCTCAAAACAGTGGCTCGAGCAGTTTGAACAAAACCCTGAGAGGAAGGCCAGGAGTGAGCGTCCATTAGCTTGAGTTAGAAATAGTAGATTGCAATAGGAATTTTAAATCCACAAATCCAATTATGCTCATAAAGTAAATCATGTAAGTACCTGACTTTATCTGAGGAGAAAAAATTTTTGCTTGAATTAGTAAATATTAGTAATCCTAACATACAAATACTGTTATTACAGGACTTTTCAGCAAAAGTATATCAATTCAGAGAAACGGAAGAAGAGCGGGCTTCAGGTGTGTAGCCGGTATAATTTTGCTTTTTTCAAGATGTAGAATTACAGAAAGAAACTTGGTTTCTTCAAATATCATAAGATGAAAAGGGACTAAGGGAATTTAAACTCAAAAGGAAAAGTCATTAGGACAGAGGTGCATTATTGTCGTGGGAGCTCAGCAGCGCGTCCCAAGTCCCAAGCTGGGGCGGGTTTGGAGGCCGCCAGGGTGGCATCAAAGGTCGTTATATATTTTCTCCTTATTCGCCAAGCAAAGGAAACATTCAAGACAAGTGCCATTCCTTTCGGTTTCTGCTTAAAAACTAAACCCCAAACCCAAACACCTACTGTAGGGAAAACCCGTAACAATACAGCAACAAACGCAAGCGCCGACGGGCTCCGCGGCCGCAGCTACCTGACGGAATAGCTGTCCTTCGCGGCCTTAATCGCCAGGATCTGCGAGGCCACCACGGAGAGAACTCCCGCCTCAGGCCGACTGAAGTCTGCGAAACAACACCACGCTCCCGACTGAACTATTCCAAAGAAGAATTTTCCCATTATCTTAAAAAAAAGAAAAGTGATTACTGAAGTTATTACATAGGTGAAAAATTTTACTGGGAGATTAATGTCTGCACGTTCTTCCCATTTTACCCAAACCAAGCCACACAGTTCGCACGGGCCGCCCCCACGCAGCTCGTGGAGCCCAAGCCAGCTGCCGCCCAGCCTCCCAGAGTCGCCGCCTACGCTGCACGCGCCCTGTAAAAACCCTGACACGCAGCCGCGAACTCGGAGCTGCCCAGCGGCCTCTGCGTCCGCACGGCCAGCACGCCCCGGCCTCGTCCCTCAGAGCCGCGGGGGCCTGGACTCTTCACGACAGTTTTCCGGCACATGGTCGTAAAGTGTCTGAGGGCAGGGCTCCTTGGCGTGGGTCAGGCGCAGACTTGCGGGTGTGTGGGGGGCTGGGAGTAAGAGCCCAGTTTCATCGGAGAGGGGCGTTCGGGCCCGGAGTGGAGCGGGCCTGCTAGAGTACGCGGCTGCTGCCCAGCTCCTGCTGTTTGCGATGGTGCAGGCCCAGCATGGCCTGTCGTGTGAGGCTGAAAGTCTGGGTTGAAATCTGTTGATTTGTAAATGTTAGCAGCTAAAACAGAACAAAACAGACGCACTGTCCGATCAAACAGCGCCGTGCACTGAGCACGGGTGGAGGCTGCCTGAGCTCCTGAGGCCTCCGCTCGGCGTGGCCGCGGACCCGGAGGGGATGAGAGGCCCTCAGGCCCGGGAGGATTCGGGAGGTGGTTCCTCCCACTGGCTGCAGGAACCCGATCTTGTCTTTATTTAAAAGTTTGATATTTTGTTTATCATGGGTTTCTTGGCATTAATTTTGATTCAAAAAGATGTTGCATTAAAGTATTATTTATCTGATTACTAGGTTTTTTGGCCCCTCCTTTAAGTTTTGCTCAGCAGGCAAGGGTCTCACTCAGCTCAGCCTCGTCCCGGCCCCGCTGCCCCCACTGGGAGGTAGTTTCCAGGGAGGGGACAAGAGACTCGGTTCGGTAAGTGTGGTGAGAACTATAATTCACTCAGCTTATTTATGTTTATTGATATTTTTAATGTGTTACGTGAGCACAGATTGGAAATGCAGGAAGTCAGAGGTAATGTGCTTTGAACTGCAAGTAAAGTGATGCCAATAAAATGTAAAAGACTCGGACTCAATGTGCAAAACCTTATCAATTGAAATGTTCTGAAACTTCAAGTAAATTTGTGACGGGCACAGAGGTACATGAAGTTTTCATAAATATATTTCAAAATGTTATGACATATGTTTTAGTGTGTCAGCAAGACAAAATAAGGCTAACACAAATTATAATCATCTACATAAACTGACTCAAATTTTTGTGTTCATTCTAATAGCCTCATTATTCTTAATGATTACCTTTTCAGTAAATAAAAGTATAGAGTTAGAACTTATGAAATAAATGTATATTAATAATGCAGTACTCTTATTTTTTTTAATATATTCATACTGCGCATCAGATTTTGTGCAGAAAGAGCCCTTTGTCAAAAAGTTTGAAAACCACTGTCTTAAGAAATAGATTAGTAATAAAAGCAAACTGTATGATGTCTTAAGTTTCTATTACATTCTAAGTTTCTATTCAATTAGTTTAAAAGAATTAATAGCATTTATAATTCTATTAATATCTTATATAGTTATATAACTATATTTAATACAGATCTTATAGTTCTATTAATGCTTAATATCTAAGATAAATTTTTTCTAGTTCTTTCAATCTTCAATGAATTATTTCTTTTATGTGTATAGTATTTTTCCTGGGTATATATGAATAAGCTTTACCTTACAATCCAAGTCGTGAAAACATTTGAAGACCACACAATGTTTGCCTAAGGACTGGAAAAAAATATTATTTTAATATATATCTTGAAATATGACACAAAATACTAATGTTAAATCTTCCAGAGTAATAGAAAAAAAGTCTTTATTTTATGTTTTGAAGATTAGCCCTGAGCTAAACTTCTGCTGCCAATCATCCTCTTTTTGCTGAGGAAGACTGGCACTGAGCTAACATCCGTACCCATCTTCCTCTGCTTTATATGTGGGATGCCTACCACAGCATGGCTTAGCAAGTAGTGCCACGTCTGCACCCAAATCCAAACCAGCGAACCCAGGCCGCCGAAGTGGAACATGTGAACTTAACCACTGCACCACCAGGCCGGCTTCAAATGTCTTTATTCTTTTGAGAAAACTTATGCAATATAAAGATGAATTACATACCAAGTTTAGAAATTCAGGAAACTCTATGTAGTATAAAGGCACATATATTGTTATAGTTTAGATGGGGGTATGTAGCGCATTAAGGTCATGTTTTTAAACACATCAGCAAATAAAAAACTAAGAAAAAAGCATTCCAGTGATGTTTTCATCAGTTACTTCTCTCTCTGTGTGTGTCTCTCTCTTACACACACACACTGCTGTTAATCACAAAGACTAGGCAAAAGTCTGTGTATGGCACTCAAAATAAATGAATCACCCCTACAAGAAGGGGACGAGGGACAGAACTATCATTCACATGTCAGCCAGCTATTACAGTGGTACTCCAAATAAATGGAAAGCATATGTTGGCTTATGTTGTGTGCTGAGATCCCAAGTCCCAGCACACAATCGACATTCAAAACTTAGTTGATGAATTGTATGAATTAATGAATGTGCTAATATGTTTATTAAATGTTATGAACATCTTAACAGCAAGAATGATGTAAATTTAAGGTACTGTTAAAGTTTGTGTGACTAAAAAAAACGTTTTTATTCTGGATATAGAAACCACTTACTTTTGCTAGGTCTTTGACACTCTCCGTTTTTCCCGTACCAGTTGGACCAGTAGGGCAGCCTCCTAGATTCAGCTTCAGTGCTCCAGTGAGAGTCAGCCAGCATCTGTCAGTGAGAGGTGTAACAGCCAATCTTGGAGTACAGCCCAAGTACTCGTAGCCATAGGTAAAGCTGGCATCTCCTTGAGATACATAGCACAACTTTTGTTTTTCATCCCATTTATATTGCAAATGCCTGAAAACAATGATTTAAAGTTCATATTATTTGGGAAAAATTAGTTTTAGTTTTTTTTCACATGGAGAAACATAAACATTAAAAAGGGAATGTTGATTTAAAAATATAGAAATAAAAAACGAAAATCAAATGAAAAGAGTGATGGATAATTCATCAATGACTATATTAGACATGAAATACTAGAACTCAGAAGACTACAAACATGAGCATTCTTCCTTCTGAGGAAAATGGCCCTGCTGAATCTTGCTGCTTTTGTGAGATGTTAGCATAAATGGAGGATTTATATAAGAATCATCCTTATGAAGTTTATTATGGTTTCCAATAAAAATGTGGTTTAAGACATTGCTTATTATAACCAGGATCCTTACTATGTGGGTAGTTGAGAGAAATGCTATTTGTTCTAAGTATCAAAAAAAATTGTACTTTGGGGGAATAGATTGCATTTATCTTATGAACACTGTGAGTTGTGTAGCTAAGCATAAATTTTCTCCTCTGTAAGGCTGTGAGTTAAATTTCTGATCTGTTTATAACCTTTACAGGATGCAGTCTCTTTTCCCCCAGTTGTATTGAGATATTGACATAGCATTGTATTAGTTTGAGGTGCACAACATAATAATTTGATATGTGTATGTTTTGCAAAATGATCACCACAGTAAGTTAACATCCATGATCTTACATAGTAACAAATTTTTTTCTTTAGATGAGATCTTTTAACATCTACTCTCTTAGCGGCGTTCAAATATACAATAGAGTATTGTTAACTGTAGTCACCATGCTGTAAATTATATCCCCAGAACTTATTTTTCTTGTAACTGGAAATTTGTACCTTTGACCACCTTCACTCATTACCTGCACCCTCCACCCCCCACCTCTGGCAACCCCCAATCTGTTCTCTGTTTCTATGAGTTTGTTTTTTTAGATTTCACATATAAGTGAGATTATACAGTATTTGCCTTTCTTTGTCTGACTTATTTCACTTAGCATAATTCCATCAAGGTCCATCCATGTAACAAATGGCAGGATTTCTTTCTTTTTTAATGGCTGAATGATATTCCATTCTACACATGTACTACATTTTCTTTATCCATTCATCAGTTGATGGATGTCTTGGCTATTATAGATAATGCTGCGATGAACGTGGGGGTACAAATATCTTTTTGAGATAGTGATTTCGTTTCTTTAGGATACATACCCAGAAGTGGAATTGCTGCATCATATGGTAGTTCTGTTTTTAATTTTATGAGAAACTGCCATACATTTTCCACAGTGGCTGCACCAAATTATATTTCCACTAAAAGTGCACCAGGGTTCCCTTTTCTCCATATCCTTGCCAGAACTTACCTCTTGTCTTTTTGATGACGACCATTCTAACAGTGTGAAGTGACACCTCATTGTGCTTTTGGTTTGCATTTCCCTGATGATTAGTGATGTTAAACACCTTTTCATGTACCTAGTGGCCATTTGTATGTCTTTTTGGAAAAATGTCTATTCAATTCCTTTGCCCATCTTTTAATCAGATTGTTTGTATTTTGCTATTGAGTTGTATGAGTTCTTTATATATTTTGGATATTAACCCCTTATTAGATATATGATTTGCAAATATTTTCACCCATTCAGTAGATTGCCTTTTCATTTTGTTGATGGTTTTCTTTTCTGTGCAGCAGCTTTTTAGTTTGATGTAGTCCCTCTTTTTTTTTTTTTTGTTCCCTTTACTTTTGGTTCAAATCCAAAAGATCATTGCCAAGACTGATGTCAAAGAGTTTACTGCCTATGTTTTCCTCTATGAGTTTTATGATTTTAAGTCTTATGTTCACATCTTTAATCCATTTTGAGTTAATTTTTGTGGTTATTTTTTATTTTTTTGCTGAGGAAGATTTGCCCTGAGCTAACATCTGTGCCAGTCTTCCTCTATTTTTTATGTGGGTCACCACCAAAGCATGGCTGCCGACAGGTGGTGTAGGTCTGGGCCCAGGAACTGAACCTGGGCTGCTTAAGTGGGGCATGCTGAACTTAACCACTAGGCCATAGGGCCAGCCCTAATCCATTTTGATTTAATTTTTGCATATGGTGTAAGATAGTGGTACAGTTTCATTCTTTACATATTGCTGCCTAGTTTTCCCAGCACCATTTATTGAAGAGACTATCCTTTCCCCATTGCATATTCTTGGCTGTTTTTTTTATACATTGATTAACCATATATGTATGGCTTTATTTCTGGGCTGTCTGTTCTGTTACGTTGATTTATGTGTCTGTTTTTATCATACCGTTTTGATTACTATAACTTTGTAATATAGTTTGAAAGCAGGAAGTGTGATGCCTCCAGCTTTTTTCTTCTCTCTCAAGACTTTTTTGGTTATTCAAGGTCTTTTGTGGTTCCATACAAATTTTAGGATTTTTTTTCTATTTCTGTGAAAAATGTCATTGGAATTTTGATAGAGATTGCATTGAATCTATAGATTGCTTTGGGTAGTATGGACATTTTAACAATAGAAATTCTTCTAATCCTTGAGCATGGAATATCTTTCCATTTATTTGTCTTCTTCAATTTCTTTAATCAGTGTGTCATAGTTTTCATTGTACAGATCTTTCACTGTCTTGGTTAAATTTATTCCTATGAATTGTATTCTTTTTGATGCAATTGTAAATGGGATTGTTTTCTTAATTTCTCTTTCTGATACTTTGTTGTAAGTGTACAGAAATGCAACTGATTTTTGTATATTGTTTTGGATTCTACAACTTTACTGAATTCCTTTATTAGTACTAAGAGTTTTTTGGTGGAGTTTTTATGGTTTTCTATATATAGTAGCATGTTATCTGCAAATAGGGACAGTTTTACTTCTTCCTTTCCGATTTGGATGCCTTTTATTTCTTTTCCTTACTTAACTGCAGTAACTAGGATTTTATGTTGAGTAAAAGTGGTGAGAGTGGGAATCCTTGTCTTGTTCCTGATTTTAGAGAAAAAGCTTCTGCTTTTCACCATTGAGTAGGATGTTAGCTGTGGGCTTGTCATATATCACCTTTTTTATGTTGCGGTACCTTCCCTCTCTACCCAGTTTGTTGAGCATTTTTATCATGGATGGATGTTGAGTTCTGTCAAATTTGTTTCTGTATCTATTGAGATGATCACATGGTTTTTATACTTCATTTTGTTAATGTGGTCTATCACATTGATTTATTTGTGAA
Organism: Equus quagga; assembly: GCF_021613505.1. Lineage (NCBI taxonomy): Eukaryota > Metazoa > Chordata > Mammalia > Perissodactyla > Equidae > Equus > Equus quagga. Next base: position 40,606,967 of record NC_060278.1, read on the forward strand.
TGTTCCTCCATCCTTGCATTCCTGGCATAAAGTCCACTTGATCACGGTGTATGATCCTTTTAATGTACTGTTGAATTTGGTTCACTAATATTTTGTTGAAGATTTTTGCATTTATATTCATTAGGGATGTTGGCCTGTAATTTTTTTTCTTGTAGTCTCCTTGTCTAGTTTTGCTATCAGGGTAATGCTGGCCTCATAATTTAAGTTTGGCAGTGTTCCCTACTCTTCTATTTTTTGGAAGAGTTTGAGGAGGATTTGTATTAATTCTTTAAATGTTTGGTAGAATTCACCAGTTAAGCCATGTGGTCCTGGACTTTTATTTGTTGGGAGGTTTTGATTATAGATTCACTCTCCTTACTAATAATTGGTCTGTTCAGATTTTCTCTCTCTTTATGGTTCAGTTGTGGTAGGTTATATGTTTCTAGGAATTTATTTCTTTTAGGTTGTCCAATTAGTTGGCATATAATTGTTCATAGTCTCTTGTGATTCTTTGTATTTCTGTGATAACAGTTGTTATGTCTCCTCTTTTTTTGTCTGATTTTATCTGAGTTCTCTCTTCTTTTCTTTGTAAGTCTAGTTAAAGGTTTATTTTATTTTTTCAAAATATCTGTTCTTAGTTTCCTTGATCTTTCCTATCATCTTTTTAGTCTTTATTTCATTGATTTCTGCACTGATCATCATTTTCTTCCTTCTACTAACTTTTGGCTTTTTTCTTTTTAGCTTTAAGTTTATTCTTCATTTAACTTTTAAAATACAACTATAGTTGAGTATTCTTCTTGTTTTAGTTCCTCGAGGTGTAAACTTTGGTTGTTTATTTCAGCTTTCCTTTTTTTTTTTTTTTTGAGCCTATCATTTCCTTGCTATTTTTCTTTTTTAAAGATTGGCACCTGAGCTAACAACTGTTGCCAATCTTTTTTTTTTTTTTTCTGCTTTATCTCCCCAAATACCCCCGGTACATAGTTGTATATCTTAGTTGCAGGTCCTTCTACTTGTGGCATGTGGGATGCCGTCTCAGTGTGGCCTGACGAGCGGTGCCATGTCCATGCCCAGGATCCAAACTGGTGAAACCCTGGGCTGCTGCAGCGGAGTGCATGAACTTAACTAGTCAGCCACGGGGCTGACCCCCTCTTTTTTCTTAAGATTGGTGTTTATTGCTACGAACTTCCCTCTTAGAACTGCTTTTGCTGCATCCCATAGGTTTTATTTCCATTTTCCTCTGTCTCAAGATATTTTTTGATTTCTCTTTTGATTTCTTCTTTCACCCTTTGGTTGTTCAGTAGGCATGTTGTTTGATCTCTGCATATTTGTGAATTTATTAGTTTTTTTTCTTGTAATTGATTTCTAGTTTCATACCATTGTGGTCATAAAAGATGCTTGATATGATTTCAGTCATCTTAAATTAACATTTGTTTTGTGATTTAACATAAGATCGATTCTAGAGGATGTTCCATTTGTGCTTGAGAAGAATGTTGGATAGAATATTATTTAATGTCTAAGTCCACCTTGTCTAACATGTAGTTTAAGTCTACTGTTTCCTTATTGATATTCTGTCTGGACAGTCTATTCGTTGTTGAATATGGGGTATTATTGTATTGATATCTATTTCTTCCTGCAGGTTTGTTAATATTTACTTTATAGATTTAGTTGCTCCTTTGTTGGGTGCATAAATATTTATAAGTATTATATCCTCTTGTTGGAATGACTCCTTTATCATTATATAATGACCTTCTTTGTCTCTTGTTAGAGTCTTTTTCTTAAAGTCTTGTTTTGTCTGATATAAATATAGCTAGCCTGGCTTTCTTTTGGTTTCCATTTGTATGGAATATCTTTTTTCTATTCTTTTACTTTTAGTCTGTATTTGTCCTTAAAGCTGAACTGAGTCTCTGGTAGGCAGCATATAGTTAGGTCTCATTTTTTTATTCATTCAGCTACTCTATATCTTTAGATTGGAGAATTTAGTCCATTTACATTTAAAGTAATTCTTGATAGGTATAGACTTATTATTGAATTTTGTTAAATTTTTTTTTTTTTTGTCTGTTTTGTAATTCTTTGCTCCTTTCTTCTTCTTGCTCTCTCTTCCTTTGTGGTTTGATGAATGTCTGTTGCTTTTTACAGGTTAGGTAAGTTTTCAGCTATTATTTCTTTGAATAAGCTTTCTGCCCCTCTCTCCCTCTCTTCATCTTCTCAGACTCCTATAGTGTGACTGTTTGTCCACATGATGGTGTCCCATAAGTCCCTTATGCTGTCTTCACTCTTTTTCATTCTTTTTTATCTTTGCTTCTCTAATTGAATTCACTGTCCTGTCTTCAAGTTTGCTGCTTGTTTATTCTACTTTATATAGTCTGCTGTTGAACCCCTCTATTGAGTTTTTCAGTTCAGTCATTGTATTTTTCAGCTCTGTGATTCCTGTTTGGTACTTTCTTATAGTTTCTGTCTCTTTGTTGAAATTCTCACTTTGTTCATCCATTGTTCTCCTGACATCAGTGAGCATCTTTATGACCATTATTTTGAACTCTTTATCAGGTAACTCACTTATTTCATTAAGGTCTGTTTCTTGAGTTTTACCTTCTTCTTTCATTTGCAACATATTCCTCTGTTTCTTCATTTTCCTTGACTCTATCTGTGGATTCTGCACATTATGTAAAGTAGCCACCTCTCCCAGGCTTGACAGAATGATCTAGTGTAGGAGATGAAACTTATCATTCAGCCAGGCTTAGCTCTTGGTTGTCTCTCAAACCTTTGTAATTATCTAAACTACTTTCTTTGTTTTTAGTGGCTCCAAGTAGTTGAGAGTGTGCCAAGATATGTCACTGTCCCAAAGGGGAGCAGGCTGATTGGAAGCTGGACCCTCAGGCAGCAGCTATTAAAGTATGCAAGTAAACCTCTTTCAGGGAAAGACTGGGAGATGGGCATTTCTGTCTGCTGCCTCTGCACTGAGCCCTGTGGGGGCGATAGCCAGTCAAGAACTGTTTCATTTCTGCTATAGTCTGTTGAACCCATGAAGCCAGGCTCTGCTGGCTACTAGAGCCAGGCTGTCAAGGGGTGAGTCCTCTGGGTAGCAGCTGAAATATTGAGGCACCAGATATGTGTGCATAGTCTTTTCAGGGAGACACTGGCAACCTAGAACGGGGTAAAGGAAGAGTGCAGAGATGATGCCTGCTGGAAAAGACTGCAGTCGGACCCTATATGTGTGTTAAATTAGAAACCTAACCCTCAGGGTGCAGCTTTTAAGGTATGCAGATAGGCTTCTTTCAGGGAAAGACTGGGAGATGAGCTAATTTCTGACTGCTGCCTGTGTATTCAACCATGGAGAGAGAGCCATTTAAGAACTGTTTCTTTGCTATACTTCTATGGGACCCATGAAGGCAAGCCCTGCTGGCCATCAGATCCAGGTAATCAAGAAGTGCATCCCCTGGATGGCAGCTACAAAAGCCGGGGCTCAAAATGTGTACAAACTCCTTTTGATGAGAGATTGGTGACCTGGAGCAGGCCAGAGGGAGAACATACAGATGGCTCCCACCTACCTCCCTGATATCCCAGAGGATCACATTCAGCTCTTAGATGTGTGTTAAATTAGAAGCCTGACGCTCAGGCTGCATCTTTTAAGATAGGCAAATAGGCCTCTTTCAGAGAAAGACTGGGAGATGGGCATTTCTTTCCATTCCCTCAGCACTGAGCCCTGGGAGAAGAGCCACTGCTAGTCCTTTTAGCGTGTTAAGAACTGTTTCATTTGCTTTAGTCTGATGGGTCTCATTGATGCATGCCCAGTTGGCTTTCAGAGCTGGGTGTTTTGGAGGCCCATCCCTTAGGTATAAGTTTTAAAAGTTGGGGCATTAGATGTTGGGTCCAAACTCTTCACTCCTTAGGGAGAAGCTGGGAGTTGTGAGTTTCCTCCTGACCGTATGTTGCTGCACTGGGGGTCGGGTTTGTGGCAAGAGTGTGTCTCAGTCTCTCCTACCCATTTTGATGTGGGTTTTATCCATTCTCCCAATGTGTATAAGTCACCCAACTGGTTTTTGGATTTCTTTCAGAGGGAATTGTTCAGTGTGTAGCTGTAGATTTGGTGTGTCTGTGGGAATAGGTAAGTTCAGGAGCCTTTTATATCGCAATCATAGACCAGAACCATGGTATGCATTCTTGACTCTATTTGATGTCCCTACTAGAGCTGACTTAATTCAAAGGTGAAATATCAAAGAACGTTTTTGGAAAGAATTTTACATTTGATATTTTAGTAAAGCATCAAAGCATTATCATGGGAAAAATCATCCCTATACCTGTTTAGTAGTTTAGTGCTGTTTTGATTTTGAATCACAAGTGGAGGCAGGCACAATATCATTCAAAATTTAGTTACCAAAGGTCTTTTTGTCTTTTTTTTAACACTCTTATAACAATCTTTATTATATGTGTTTTTATTTTAATTTAATATTTTAATTGAGATATAATTGACATATAATGTTGTGTAAGTTTGTGTGCAATGTGTCAACACGTTTATATATCGCGACTGACACCTTTATCATGGCACTCTTTTTCACCTTTGTTTGCCTTTCTTCTCTCATTCCATTTTCAATTTATGCTATCATGTAGTATTATATTCTTATAAACCCTATTAAATCCTTCCTAGAACAACAAGATACTTTATAAAGAAATCTAAAACGTTAGTAAACTTTTAAAATTTAGATTAAAAATTAAAAAAAAATTATAAACTGCCACCTTGTAAAGTCCCAGATGAGAGAGCATATAACCATGAGAGAGAGAGAAGTAACTGTTGAAGGAAATGAATTTTTTTTTAAAAAAAGGAATTTGCTATCCTAAGAGCCACCATTTGTTTTATGATTCAAGTTCTAAATCATTATTTAAGTGGAATATCAATATCCAAAGCTTTAGTCATTCTATTATTCTTCCCCTAGAACAGAAGTTCCCAAAGTTTCTTGGTTCACTGCACCTGTAGTGTATTAGTAATTTTTTCATGATCACCCTAGGCAAAAGGAAATATCTCATAGTTCCTTTAATTAATTTTTAGATACAAAGCAGCTTAATAATTTTATCTTTATGACTTAGTAGCTTTTAAAAAAATATACAAATACTTAAAATCATTTTTATTTCATTCTTAAATAACCATAGTTATTTAGTAATGGGATGTCTGTGCCTGGTGTGTACTGTACAGCTTCCCAGACATTGGACTCAGATTGGATATTGCCAATCTTGTTTCCTGTACCATGTCAGTTTTCATTTAACACTTGCTTTTTATCAGAGCGACTGCCAGAAACCTAGCTTTGCAAGTATAAGAAGTCACTTACAAGTTGTAGTATGATCTAATATTAAAATTGTCAGCTTCTTCTAGCTGCTAATTTACTTGGTGTCTGACAGATGCTGTGTATCCCTCTGAGTCCCTCAAAAGTTTAAAAATCATTGCAGCACCCTGTGAGCTCCCTATGGTGGCTTAGGGCACCTTGGTACATAGTTTGGGAACTGTAGCCCTAGAATCATAGACATACGGTCTTATTAAAATCTTCTCAATCCAGTGTCAAGATGGTGGCATAGGAAGACTGAACTCACCTCCTCCCATGGACACAACAAATTTACAACTACTCTTGAAATAATTACCCCTGAGAGAGAACTGAAAACTGGATAAAACGAATTCCCATAACAAGGGACACTGCTGAGGTAGAAGAGGCAGAAATTACTTTCTGGAGAGGAAAAAGCCACATTCTAGTCTTGGTGTTTCACAGCTGGCCAGAAGCAATCTTAAGTTTTGCAGCCTTCCCTGGAGGAGTAGGGGATCTGAACAGGAGAGCATTACCACAATAAGCAGCTTTTGGACCCAGCACAGCTGAGATGAGTGTCATAATATCTGGCTTTGCTGGTTATTAACAACAACAGGGAATACCCCCAGAAAAGCCGTCAGACATAAGGGGAAGAAAAGCCTGTTCTTAAAGGGCCCATGCACAAATTCACCCATTTTGGAAAGCAACCTAAAATCACCAGAAAGAAAGCTGCACCGTCCTTTGGTGAAAAGTGACTCACTTGATAGGCTCTGGGTGCATCTCAGTGAAAGGCAAGACCTGCCCAGGCTGGGACCACTTCCCCAGGGACTGAGAGATTGACAGCAGCCATTATTGTGACCTAGTACAGGCATGCTGAGACAGATGCTGGCAGACACCCCTGGCCAGTTAGTGCAGGGGTCTGCCCCACCCACTACAGCACTGATTTAGTCCAGCTCAGGTCAGGCAGCCCACCCTAGGGACTGCCCCACCCCACAGCAAGCGCTTGTGGGCCAGCATAGGTGGGGTGTGTGGAAGCTCTGCAGGGGTGGGGGTGAGTGAATCCTCCTCTGCAGGGCAGGGCATGAGGCAGAGTGTGTGGTGCCTCTGCAGTGGGGCAAGTGGGTCCACTTTAGTGGGTTGGGGCATGTGCACAGGGCAGGACTGTGTTGACAGGGTGTGTGGGTCTGAAGGCAGTGGGGCTTGTCAGATACAGGAGACTTACGCTTCTCAAACAGCCACATAGGGGATTGGCCCTGCCTTCCAACACCTGAAACAATTCGGTGCGCCCATGCTTGGGGCCAGCCCCACCCAGCTCCACTCCTGAGGGCTGACAACAGCCTTGCAGGTGTGAGGCCCACAGCAATTGTAAGCCTCTGAGCCTAGCAACCAGCCATGCTAAGAGTATACTCAACAGAAAACCTGCAACAGGAATGTGCTGTTAGACCTTGCAGCCAACTGTGCTGGAGCTCCCCATGCCCAATAAAGTGACTGAAGGGACCACATGCATAGCAGCCATATGCAGCTGAGCATTACAACCAGCTGGCCAGGGGGACAGCCTAGCCTCCCCATGCACCTGCAGCAAGAGCAGCCTTGCCGCAACAGAAGGACACATGAAGCCCACACAAGGAACACTCCTAGAACATTTAGAACTGGTGACAAGAGGGAGGCACACTGTAGGGTCTCGTAAGGCATCTCTTACATAAATCCACCTCTCCAAGATCAGCAGACATACCTGATCTACCTAACACATAGATATAAGCACAGAGATAGAGGCAAAATGAGGAGACAAAGGAATACATTCCAAATAAGCTAACAGAACTCCTCAGAAAAATAAGTAAACAAAACAGAGATAAACAGTCTACCTGATAAAGAATACAAACTAATAGTCATAAGGATGGTCACTGATATTGGGAGAAGAATGGATGAACTCAGTGAGAACGTCAACAAAGAATTGGAAAATAGAAAAAAAGAACCAATCAGGAGGCAGAGCAAAACGGCAGGGTGAGCTGACCTGGGACTCTCTCCCCTCCAAAGTACAACAAAGGACTGAAAAAAAAAAAACCCTGAATTTCAGCTAGTGAACCTAACACCAGGACTCAGAGACCTACAGAATCAAAAGACAGAAGACGGAGCCCCTACTGCCCGCCTCAGTGGAGCTGGAATGGAGTAAGAGAACATCGCTCCATCCCCTAGAAACTGGGATCGCCGCATGGGTCCGGGAAGGAGCGGGGGAGGGGCTGCATGACCAGGGGATCCTCTAGGACTCCCGCCACCAGTACAGTGGAAACCCGCTGACAGGGGAAAGCTTCCGTGCACGGGGACCCCATAAACCCAGGGCCCCGGGAGACCAGAGAACACAACTGATCGAATCCAGATCGGTGCGCGAGAGAAACCGCCCCCGCCCCCGCCCTGGCAAAGTGCACTGGGCGCCGACATCTTGCCTGAAGCCGGAGAGCTCAGAACACGTGGCTCTCAACCCCCATCTAGTGGCAACAGGTGGTAACTGCAACCGAATTCTACCACCATGTGAAAAAACCTCTCCTCTACTATCCAGCAATTTATAAAAGCCCCAGACCAGAAGGAAAACAATACAAACATAGAATTAAGTCCTGAGGACTTGGAATAAGGTAAACTAAATGAAAATGAGTTCAGAGCAGCTATAATAAGAAAACTCAATGAGGTAGAAAGAAAGAGAAACAAGCCAAGTTCTGGAGTTACTTCACAAAAGAGATTGAAATTCTAAAGAAGAATGAAACAGAATTACTGAAGATGAAAAACACAATGGACCAGATAAAGCAGAATACGGATTTCCTGAATGCCCAGGTAGACTCCATAGAAGAGCAAATTAGCATAATCGAAGATAGACAGGCTGAATGGCTCCAGACAGGGGAAGAAAGAGAACGAAAGAGTAAAAGGAATGAGGAAAGTATTAGAGAGAGCAGATTCAATGAGGAGAAAGAATTTAAGGATCATAGGAATTCCCGAGAACGTGGAAAAGGAAAATGGAGCAGAAAGTGTCCTTAATGAAATTATAGAAGAGAACTTCCCAAATCTAGGATTGAGGGAGAAATGTGTGTAGAGGAAGGTTTCAGATCTCCTAGATTTGTCAATGTAAAAAGACCTACTGCAAGGCATATAGTAGTACAAATGGCAAAAAGGAATGACAGAGAGAATACTCAGGGCTGCACAACAAAAGACAATTACCTACAAAGGAGCCCCTATCAGATTTTCAGCAGATTTCTCTGCAGAAACCTTACAAGCTAGGAGAGAATGGAGTGACATATTCAAAGCTTTAAAAGATAAAAATCCTCAGCCAAAAATACTCTATTGAGCAAGAATATCCTTCAGATATGAGGGAGAAATTAAATCTTTTCCAGACAAACAAAAGTTAAAGGAATTTGTAACCAAAAGTCCTCCAATACAAGAAATCCTCAAGAAGGCTCTCATACCTGAAAAAAGAAAAAAGGGAGAAAGGGGTCACAAACCACAGAGTAGGGAGACAGATGGATAGAACCAGAATAGGATAGCAAATATTCAACTATAGCATTAGGATAAAGGGAAGGATACTACCAAAGCAAAGATGATCTTATCACTCTAACTACAAACTCATAACAGTAGTTGGAATAAGAAGTGAAAATAATAATTTAGGAGGGCAAGAGCAAAGGGACTAAATTGGTCTAGGCCAAGTAAGTAAGAGACCACCAGAGAAGACTATATTATACACGAGATTCTAAATACAAACTTCAGGTTAGAGACTAAACTAAACAACAGAACAAAGATACAAAACATAAATAAGCAAAAATCTAAGAAACCCAGCATAGGAAATTGCAGTATCAAATGGGTAGGATGAAGCACACAGGAAGAGAAAGCAGGAAAGCCAGATAATAAGCAACAGATTGACAGCTTTAAGTCCACAAGACTCAATAATCACTTCAATGTAAACGGATTGAACTCTCCAATAAAAAGACACGGAGTGGCAAAATGGACTAAAGAACAAGATCCAACAATTTGTTGCCTCCAGGAAACACACCTCAGCCCCAAGGACAAACACAGGCTCAGAGTGAAGGGGTGGAGAACAATACTTCAAGCTAATAGCAAGGAAAAAAAAGGAGGTGTTGCAATTCTTATATCACACAAAGTGGATTTCAAAATAAGACAGGTAAAGAGAGACACAAAGGGACAATATATAATGATCAAAGGGACACTTCATCAAGAAGAAATAACACTTATAAATATCTATGCACCAAACATAGGAGCACCAATGTTCATAAAGCAACTATTAACAGACCTAAAGGAAGATGTTATAAACAACACAATAATAGTAGGGGACCTCAACACCCCACTCACATCAATGGACAGATCATCCAGAAAGAAAATCAACAAACAAATAGTCGAGCTAAACGAAAAACTAAAACAATTGGACTTAATAGACATATATAGATCACTTCACCCTAAAACAGAGTACACATTCTTCTCAAGTGCACATGGAACATTCTCAAGGATAGACCATATGTTGGGAAAAAAGGCAAGCCTCTACAAATTTAAAAAAATTGAAATAACAAGCATCTTCTCTGATCATAATGCTATAAGGCTAGAAATTAATTACAAGAAAAAAGCTGAGAAAGGCACAAAGATGTGGAGACTAAACAATACACTACTGAACAAGCAATGGATCATTGCAGAAATTAAAGAAGAAATCAAAAGATACCTGGAAACTAATGAAAATGATAGCATGCCATACCAACTCATATGGGACACAGCAAAAGATGGATTAAGAGGAAAATTCATCGCAATACAGGCACATCTTAACAAACAAGAAGAATCCCAAAAGCAATCTTAAACTACACCTAACTGAACTAGAGAAAGAAGAACAAATAAACCCCAAAGTCAGCAGAAAGAGAGAAATAATAAAAATCAGAGCAGAAATAAATACTATTGAAACGAAAAAGGTGGTAGAAAGGATCAATGAAACAAAGAGCTGGTTCTTTGAGAAGATAAATAAAATTGACAAACCCCTAGCCAGACTTACAAAGAAAAAAAGGGAGAAAGCTCAAATAAACAAAATCAGAAATGAAAGAGGAGAAATAACAACAGACTGCAGAAATACAACGGATTATAAGAGAATAGTACGAAAAACTCTATGCTAACAGAATGGACAACCTAGAGGAAATGGATAAATTCTTGGACTCCTACAATCTCCCAAAGCTCACTCACGAACAAGCAGACAATCTGAACAGACCAATCACAAGGAAATAGATTGAAACAGCAATCAGAAACATCCCAAAGAATAAAACCCCAGGACCAGATGGCTTCCCTGGGGAATTCTACCAAACTTTCAGAGAGGATTTAATACCTATCCTTTTCAAGCTATTCCAAAAACTTAGGGAGGATGGAACACTTCCTAACACATTCTATGAGGCCAACATCATGCTGATACGAAAGCCAGACAAGGATGCCACGAAAAAAGAGAACTACAGGCCAATATCACTGATGAACATAGATGCAAACATTCTAAACAAAATTTTGGCCACCAGAATTCAGCAATTCATCAAAAGGATCATACATCATGATCAAGTGGGATTCATACCAGGGACACAGGGATGGTTCAACATCCACAAATCAATCAATGTGATATACCACATCAACAAACTGAGGAATAAAAACCACATGATCATCTCAATAGATGCAGAGAAAGCATGTGACAAGATCCAACAGCATTTATGATAAAAACTCTGAACAAAATGGGCATAGAAGGGAACTACCTCAACATAATAAAGGCCATATATGACAAGCCCACAGCCAACATCATACTCAATGGGCAAAGACTGAGTGCCATCCCCCTGAAAACAGGGATGAGACAAGGATGCCCTCTATCACCACTCTTATTTAACATAGTACTGGAGGTCCTGGCCAGAGCAATCAGGCAAGATAAAGGAATAAAAGGAATCCAAATAGGGAGGGAAGAAGTGAAACTCTCGCTGTTTGCAGACAACATGATCTTATATATAGAAAACCCCAAAGAATCCATTGGAAAACTCTTAGAAGTATTCAACAACTACAGCAAAGTTGCAGGGTATAAAATCAATTTGCATAAATCAGTAGCATTTCTATATTCTAACAACGAACTAACAGGAAAAGAACTCAAGAACATAATACCATTCACAATCGCAACAAAAACAGTAAAATACCTCAGGGTAAATTTAACTAAGGAAGTGAATGACCTATATAATGAAAATTACAAGGCCTTTCTGAGAGAATTGGATGATGACATAAGGAGATGGAAAGACATTCCATGTACATGGATTGGAAGAATAAACATAGTTAAAATGTCCGTTCTACCTAAAGCAAACTACAGATTCAACGCTATTCCAATCAGAATCCCAATGACATTCTTTGCAGAATTAGAACAAAGAATCCTAAAATTTATATGGGGCAACAAAAGACCCAGAATTGCTAAAGCAATCCTGAGAAAAAAGAACAAAACGGGAGGCATCACAATCCCTGACTTCAAAACATACTACAAAGCTACAGTAATCAAAACAGCATGGTAGTGGTACAAAACAGGTGCACAGATCAATGGAACAGAATTGAAAGCCAAGAAATAAAACCACACATCTATGGACAGCTTGCCTTCGACAAAGGAGATGGGTGCCTACAATGGAGAAAAGAAAGTCTTTTCAACAAATGGTGCTGGGAAAACTGGAAAGCCATATGTAAAAGAATGAAAATTGACCGTTCTTTTTCACCACTCACCAAAATAAACTCAAAATGGATCAAAGACCTAAAGATTAGGCCTGAAACCATAAGGCTTCTAGAAGAAAACGTAGGCAGTATACTCTTTGACATCAGTATTAAAAGGACCTTTTCAGACACCATGTCTTCTCAGAGAAGGGAAACAATAGAAAGAATAAACAAATGGGACTTCATCAGACTAAAGAGCTTCTTCAAGGCAAATAAAAACAGGATTGAAACAAAAAAACAACCCACTAACTGGGAAAAAGTATTTGCAAGTCATATATCTGACAAAGGCTTAATATCCATAATATATAAAGAACTCTCACAACAAAACAACAAAAAATCAAACAACCCAATCAAAAAATGGGGTGGAGACATCAATAGACATTTCTCCAAAGAAGATATACGGATGGCCAATAGGCACATGAAAAGATGCTCATCATCGCTGATCACCAGGGAAATGCAAATGAAAACTACACTAAGATATCACCTTACACCCATTAGAATGACAAAAATATCTAAATGTAATAGTAACAAATGTTGGAGAGGTTGTGGAGAGAATGGAACCCTCATACACTGCTAGTGGGAATGCAAACTGGTGCAGCCACTATGGAAAACAGTATGGAGATTCCTCAAAAAATTAAAAACAGAACTACCATATGATCCAGCCATTCCACTACTGGGTATCTATCCAAAGAGCTTGAAGTCAGCAATTCCAAAAGTCCTATGCAGCCCAATGTTCATTGCAGCATTATTTACAATAGCCAAGACATGGAAGCAACCTAAGTGCCCATCAACAGATGAATGGATAAAGAAGTTGTCATATATACATACAATGGAATACTACTCAGCTGCAAAACAGAACAAAATCATTCCATTAGCAACAACATGGATGGACCTTGAGGGAATTATGTTAAGTGAAATAAGCCAGTTAGAGAAAGATAATCTCTGTATGACTCCACTCATATGAGGAATTTGAAAATGTGGACAAAGAGAACAGATTAGTGGCTACCAGGGGAAAGGTGGGGTGGGGGGTGGGCACAAAGGGTGAAATGGTGCACCTACAACACGAATGACAAACATTAATGTACAAGTGAAATCACAAAAGATTGTAACTTGTGATTAACTCAATAAAATAAAATAAAATAAAAAAAGAACCAATCAAATGAAGAATACAGTAATGGAAATGGACAATTATATAATTATAGTAGAGGGACTCAGTTGCAGAAGAGATGATACAGAAGAACAGATGAGTGAACTGAACAAAAGACTAGAGGAAATCACCCACACTGAACAGATAAAAGAAAAAATTTAAAAAAATGAGGACAGTCTAAGGGACCTCTGGAACAACATCAAGTGAACTAACATCCATATTAGTAGGTGTCTCAGAGAGAAAAGAGAGTGACAAAGGGGCAGAGAATCTATTTGAAGAAATAATAGCTGAAAACTTTACTCACCTAAGGAAGGAAACACACACCCAGGTATAGGAAACACAGAGAGCACCAAACAAGATGAACCCGAGTCCCACACCAAGATACATTATAAATAAAATGTCAAGAATTAAAGAGAGAATCCTAAAAGCTGCAAAAGAAAGGCAACAAGTTACATACAAAAGAAACCCGATAAGACTATAAGCTGACTTCTCAGCAGAAACCTTACAGGCTAGAAGGGAGTGGCATGATATAGTTAAAGTGCTGAAAGGAAAAAGTCTACAGCCAAGAATACTCTGCCCAGCAAGGTTATCATTCAGAATGGAAGGAGAGATAAAGAATTTGCTAGACAAGCAAAAACTAAAGGATTTTATCACCCAGAAACCAGTCTTACAAGAACTGCTAAAGGGACTTATTTAAGTGGAAAAGAAAAGTCCACAAATAGGAATAAGAAAATTATCCAAAAACCCCCTAAAAACAATAAAATTACTGGTAAAGGCAAATATACAGTAAAAGTAGAAGATCAACCACCTATGAAGGTCAAAAGACAAAAGTACTAAAATTATCTATTTCCATGATGAGAGGCTAATGTATATACACACACACATAACAGGTTAGATATGATACGAAAATCATAAAATGTGGGAGGAGAGTAAAAGAGTAGAGCTTTTAGCAAGAGGTCAAACTTAAGGGACCATAAGCTTAATATAGATTGTTATATGTGTAGGTTATTATATGTGAACCTCATGGTAATCACAAACCAGAAACCTATAATAAATACACAAAAAATTAAGAGGAAGGAACCTAAACATAATACTAAAGAAAGCCATCAAACCACAAGGGAAGACAGCAAGAGAAGAAGAAAGGAACAAAGAAGAAATACTAAAAAAAAAAACAGAAAAAAGTAACAAAATGGCAATAAGTACATTCTTATCAATAGCTACTTTAAATGTTGATGCACTAAATGCTCTAATCAAAAGGTATATGGTGGCTGATTGGATAAAAAAACAAGACCCATATATATGCTGCATGCAAGAGACACACTTCAGACCTAAGGACACTCACAAACTGAAAGTGAAGGGATGGAAAAAGATACTCTACACAAATGGCAAAGAAAAGAAAGCTGGGGTAGTGATACATATATCAGACAAAATAGACTTTAAAACAAAAACTAACAAGAGACAAATAAGGGCACTACATAATGATAAGGGAAAAATCCAACAAGAGGATGTAACACTTGTAAATATCTATGCACCCAACATAGGAGCACCTAAATATATAAAGCAACTGTTAACAGACCTAAAGGGAGAAACTGACAGCAACACAGTAATAGTAGAGAACCTTAACACCCCACTTATGTCAATGGATAGATCACCCAGACAGAAAGTCAACAAGAAAACAGTGACTTTAAATGAAACACTAGACCAGATGGACTTAACAGATACATATAGAACATTCCATCCAAAAGCAGCAGAATATACATTCCTCTCAAGTGCACATGGAACATTCTCAAAGATAGACCATATGCTGGGAAACAAGGCAAGCTTCAATAAATTTAAGAAGGTTGAAATCATATCAAGCATCTTTTCTGACCGCAGTACTATGAAACTAGAAATCAACTACAAGGATAAAGCTGGGAAAGTCACAAACATGTGGAGACTAAACAACATGCTACTGAACAACTATTTAATCAATGAAAAAATCAAAGGAGAAATAAAAAAATAGAGGCAAACGAAAATGAAGATACAATATACCAACTCTTATAGGATGCAGCAAAAGCACTACTAACAGGGAAATTTATAGTAATACAGGCCTACTTGAAGAAACAAGAAAAATCTCAAATAAACAAGCTTACCCTATACCTAAAAGAAGTAGAAAAAGAAGAACAAACAAAACCCAAAGTCAGTATAGGAAGGAAATAATAAAAATCAGAGCAGCAATAAATGAAATAGAGACTAAAACAACAATAGAAAGGATCAATAAAACTAAGAGCTAGTTCTTTGAGAACATAAACAAAAATTGAGAAACTTTTAGCTAGATTCACTAAGAAAAAAAGAGAGAAGTCTCAAATCAGTAAAATCAGAAATGAAAGAGGAGAAATTAGAATGGACACCACAGAAATACAAAGGATTAAAAGAGAATACTATGAAAAACTGTATGCCAACAAACTGCATAACTTAGAAGTGGATAATTCTTAGAATCATACAACTTCTCAAAAGTGAATCAAGAGGAAATAGAGAATTTGAATAAAATAATCATAAGCAAAGAGATTGAAACAGTAACCAAAAACCTCCCCTAAAAGTCCAGGGCCAGAAAACTTCTCTGGTGAATTCTAGCAAAGATTCAAAGAAGATTTAATTCCAATCCTTTTCAAACTATTTCAAAAAATCGAAGAGGATGGGACACTTCCCAACTCACTTTACAAGGCCAGGATTACCCTGGTACCAAAACTAGACATGGACAACAACAAAAAAGGAAAATTACATGCCAGTATCACTGAGGAACATAGTTTCAAAAATCCTCAACAAAATATTAGCAAATCAAATACAACAACATCACCATACATCACAATCAAGTGGGTTTTATTCCAGAGATGCATGGATGGTTCAACATCTGCAAATCAATCAATGTGATACATCACGTTAACAAAATGAAGAATGAAAATCACATGATAACTAAATAGATGCAGAGAAAACATTTGATAAGACCCAAATCCATTTATGATAAAAACTCTGAATAAAATGGGTATAGCAGGAAAGTATCTCAACATAATAAAGGCCATATATGACAAACCCACAGCTGACACCATACTCAATGGAGAAAAACTGAAAGCCTTTCCTCTGAGAACAGTAACAAGACAAGGATACCTACTCTCACCACTCTTATTCAACATAGTACTGGAAGTTTTAGCCAGAGCAATTAGACAAGAAAAAGAAATAAAAGGGATGTAAATTGGAAAGGAAGAAGTGAAACTCTCACTATTTGTGGATGTTATGATTCTATATATAAGAATCCTCCAAAAAACTACTAGAAATAATCAACAAATACAGTAAAGTTGCAGTATACAAAATTAACATACAAAAATCAGTTACATTTCTATACACTAATAACGAACTAGCAGAAAGAGAAGTCTAGAATACAATCCCATTTACAATCGCAACAAAAAGAATAAAATACCTAAAATAAATTTAACCGAGGAGATGAAAGATCTATACACTGAAAACTATAAGACATTATTGAAAGAAATTGAAGTTATAAAGAAATGGAAAGATATTCCATGCACATGAATTGGAAGAATAAACAGAGTCACAATGTCCATATTACTACCTAAAGCAATCTACAGTTTCAGTGCAATCCCAATCAGAATCCCAATGACATTCTTCATGGGACAGAACAAAGAATCCTAACATTTATATGGAACAACAAACGTCCATGAATAGCCAAAACAATCCTGAGAAAAAAGAACAAAGTTGGAGGTATCACATTGCCTGAATTCAAATTATACTACACAGCTGACATAATCAAAACAGCATGGTACTGCCAGAAAAACAGACACACAGATCAATGGAACAGAACTGAAAGCCCAGAAATAAACCCACACATCTATGGACAGCTAATCTTTGACAACAGAGCCAAGAGCATACAATGGAGAAAGGAAAGTCTCTTCAATAAATGGTGTTGGGAAAACTGGACAGCCACATGCAAAAGAACGAAAGTATACCATTGTCTTACACCATACACAAAAATTAACTCAAAATGGATTAAAGGCTTGAAGGTAGACCTGAAATTATAAAACTCTTAGAAGAAAATATAGGCAGTACACTCTTTGATATCAGTCTTAGCAGCACCTTTTGAATACCATCTCTTCTCAGGCAAGGGAAACAAAAGAAAAAATAAACAAATGGGACTACATCAGACTAAAAAGCTTCTGCAAAGCAGAGGAAACCACAAACAAGATGAAAAGACAACCCACCCCTGGGAGAAACTATTTGCAAATCATATATCTGATAAGGGGTTAATTTCCAAAATATATAAAAAACTCATACAATTCAACAAAAAACCAACCTGATCAAAAAGTGGGCACAGGATATGAACAGGCATTTTTCCAGAGAAGACATACAGATTCCCTACAGACACATGAAAAGCTGTTCAACATCACTAATTATTAAGGAAATGCAAATCAAAACTATGGTGAGAAAGCACCTCACACCCATCAGAGTGGCTATAATTAACAAGACAAGAAACAACAAGTGTTGGAGAGGATGTGGAGAAAAGGAAACTCTCATACACTGCTGGTGGGAGTGCAAACTGGTGCATCCAATATGGAAAACAGTATATTATACCATCCGCCTATTACACTGCTGGGTATTTATCCAAAGAACATGAAAACACGAATGTGTAAAGATACATGCACCCCTATGTTCATCACAGCATTATTCACAATAGCCAAGACCTGGAAGCAACCCAGGTGCCCATCAGGGGATGAATGGATAAAGAAGATGTGGTATGTATACATAATGGAATACTACTCAGCCATAAAAAAGATGAAATCTTGCCATTTGCAACAACATGGATGGACCTCGAGGGTATTATGCTAAGCAAAATAAGTCAGAGGGAGAAAGTCAAATACCGTATGAGCTCAGTCATAAACAGAAGGTAAAAACAAACACCTAGAGAGAGAGATTGGATTGGTGGTTCCCAGAGGGGAAAGGGGGAGGGAAGAGGGTGAAGGGGTGATTAAGCACATGTTTGTGGTGATGGATGGTACTTAGTCTTTGGGTGGTGAAAATGATGTAATCTACACAGAAATCAAAATATAATGATGTACACTGAAATTTATTTGCTATAAACCAATGTTATCTCAATAAAAAAAATTACTTTTGAAGTAAAATACTGTTCTAATTTCCAAGTAGTTAAGAAGGAAAAAAAAAGAATCCTCTCTTTCCTAGTTTACTTGTCTATATATGCTCTTCCACTTTCATTTTCACTTTAAAAAAAAGTTAATAGGAAATAATAATAACATACTAAACTCTTCGCAGGTTCATAAACAGGGCATATTTTTTGGCAGTTAAGAATGTATATACTTATACTTTTGTAGTAAAATGAACGTGAATATAAGTCAAATATAAAGCATTCGGGTAAAATATACTTGAGTGGTATCAGTGAAATACATCAGCCTCTTTCTGCTCCATTTTCTCTAGCGTTTAAAGGAAAGTGTTGTACCTAAAATAAGGAAATTTATGCTAATGAAGAATTTCTTAAAAATTAACCTTTCTTGAGAACCAAAGACCATAATTATGCAGGCAAGACAGTTGTTTTTCTATGAACAAAGGAAACTTTAGCAAAAACTTAATTCATAAGCTTGAAATTTCACATTTATTAGAGGAATCCTGTTTGATTTCTTCTCACCAATGTCAGGGCTCTATTTTTCTATCGTTTTATATTTGTATATGAATACTACATATGTATGAATATATACTGATTGACTCTGGGTAGGAGGAAGTTAGTTCTGAATTAGAGAATTGGCTGGAAATGTTCTATGACTGGTTTCCCAGCTTAGTCTGTTCCAGAGCTGACTGCACGCAGCGGGAGGAAGAGGCTTGAGGCAGAGCTTCTCTTACTCTGTCCGCACTGATAACTGCCCTCTGGCTGAATAATGGCAAAAGGCAAGAGGAACTATGAGGAGAGTGGAGTCAGTTCAGAAAGATGAAGCAGAAAGAAGTTAAAATGAAGGGGAAGGACAGTGGAAAAGAGAAACAAGAAAGCACAGGAATATGGTACTTGAATTGGTGTAACTTGCTTGGAATTTCTGTAAATCTCAGAAAATTAAAACTTAGGTTTGACAGAGTTGGAGGTAGAGAATTAATTGACCTAGAGCTAGGTGTGTGATTAGTTGTTTTATGCAGAGTTATCATTTAGATCTACCTACCTTGTCCACTCAAAATCCTCTGCACTAAAGATATTTTTAAGTAATAAATCTCTCACTCTGTCTCTGCAGTGAGCATAAAGGGTAAGCAAGGCCCCAAGTGCAGCTCTTGTCCGGGAGTTACTAGTATCCAGCACTACCAGTTCTGCAATCTCTTCTAGACGACAGATCAGACCAGCATGGACTTTCTCCAACTCTTTTCTTGAATGAGAACTCATAAAACTTGTGATACAGTCAGTATCAAACATGATCTGGCTCTGAAAAAGCAAGATATAAATATGATAGTTGCAGCATAAATTTTATAATTTAAAACATGCTTTCAGGAAGTATATGTGGTGTCTGAGTGCATTTGTATGTGTGTAAAAGAGCTGACACATTTGTACATATTTTGATCAAATTTTGATGAACGCTGTAGGGGCCTTATTCTTTAATAAATGGAAATATATTTATCACCATATTTATACTTTCTCAATCTGGTATTCTTAATCCATCATCACTAGGCTAAGAGTAACCTAGGGAACAGTAATAATGGTAGAAAACTCCAAGATGAAATTAGTACTGTTTCCTCAGTTGAACTCAGAAGTACTATATGTAGAATACGTAAAGTCTGTAATCGTAGTTTTCAGAAACTTTCTATAACTTCTGTTATTTGATCCATTTTTTCACTCTCACTCTTCCCATACATACCAGAGCTGTTTTAAGAAGGCTACTGGATTAATGTCAGATTGTCTGGGAACTTAATGGAGGGCGATACGTCAGGAGGCCTGTAATTGGGTGAACTATGATTCCAGTCACTAAGACAGTACCTACTGAAGGAGAAGCATGTTGTAGGTGAAGGGGCATAATGAATTCATTTTGACATATACTGAATTTGAAGTGCCTAAGGAACATGTAAGTAGAGCTGTAAAGAAAGAAATATGAGAGTAAGCAGCAGTGAGGTAATATATTCAGTGGTGAGACTGTTTCCAGAGCAAGATAAGAGGGTACAGGATGGAGAACCTGATGCATCAGTCAGTGTTCTTGGCTGCATCCAACAGAAACTGACCGATTTCCTTAAAGGATGGTGTAGACCTACAGCAGCAGATCAGCAGGAGCAAGAGACGGAGACTTGAATGGGCAGGAGCAAGAGTCTGGGCCAGGCAGCAGGAAGTATAGTCAAGGTCACACCACAGAAGGGTCCAGTCAAAAGCCACTGTACTGCTGTCCTGGAGACATTTATTCAAGATTCACAGCCTCTGGAGAGAGTATCCATTGGGCTGAGTCCCCTCCTAGGCTGCATCAGTATATGCTGAAGGAGGATTTGGTTCTGATAAGGTAGACTGTGAACCAGACATTTATTTGTTGATTGATTGACTGATTGATGGGACTTCTCAATTACTATAGCTTGGATAAATCCATATTGAAATTCTCTCAGTGGCCAATGCATGTAGACATCTCATCATCGCCACTCCCCCATAGGTGTCCACTCAGAGACAGCTCCTAGCCATGTTACATATGCAGAAGTGCAAGACAAAGGGAAGTTGTAAATTGCGTACATGGGAAATTATCAATAGGTAGGGCAGACATAAAAGTCTGTTCAATGGTTGAAGTTGAAGTATATCATAGTTATTTCTAGAAACAGAATACAGACTGCTTCTTATTGTTAAGCATGTTCAGAAGACCAGGGATCTGGGGAGGATCTCTTTTTTTTTTTTTGGTGAGGAAGATTTGCCCTGAGCTAACATCTATGCCAATCTTCCTCTATTTTGTATGTGGGATATCTCCAGAGCATGGCTGACGATTGAAGTAGGTCTGCGCCCAGGATCTGAACCTGCAAACCCTGGGCTGCTGAAGCAGAGCATGCAGAACTTTAACCACTTGGCTTTGGGGCTGGCCCCAGGAAGATCTTTTCTTAATACAGCAGATTTGATTATTTGAATGCCTGGTAAACCACAGAAATGTGCAAAGTGACTCATTATAATTTTGTTGCCTTTGTAAACAACAGCTTAAACAAGTGCTCAGCTTAAGATCTGAGAGTATTTTATCAGTATTCACTCAAGTGGATGACAGAGGGGACCAAGGAGATTTGATAATCATAGTCTGTGTCTACAGTCCCAGGTTATCTTAACAAAGACTTGAAAATTATGGTGGGTCAAGGCAAAGTAAAATGACGTCATGTTATTTTTACATTTAATAGAGAACTATAAGGTCAAGTATGTTTTAAAAATACTTGATAATGGCAACTCATGGTAATATGGCTTCTGCCTTCATCACTCTAGGAAAACTGTTGTCTCCAAGGTTCTCGTTGACCCTCATAACTGACAGACATAATGGAGTTTTCAAACCTCTCTAAAGCTTTTAAAATGATGACCACTCCCTGTTTCTACAGAAAAATCAAACAAATGAATTCCTTCTTTCTTCCTTTAGCTTCCATGACAACTCTCATAATTTTCCTTCTTTCTTCAGTCCTCTTCATGGGTCCCCTTCCTTTGCCTGTTCCCTAAATGTTGATGTTCCCTGAGGTCTTCCCTTGCCCTTCTTCTTTCATTCTACACACTCTACAGGGGAAATCTGACTACTCCCCTGGCTTCATCCACGACTTCTAGTGTTTCAACCATTACTTCACTAGTTCTTCTCAAAAGAACTGTGTATTTTGGGTTTCTTGTTATCACACATACCTAGTTTTTCTTCTCTTTCTCTTTTGAGCCCCAGAAAAGCAGTAATTAGGTTTAACAAACATGAATGTGGTATGCAGAATAATGGCTCCCTGCAAAGATATTCATGTGCTAATCCCCAGAATTTGTGAATATGTTACCTTACATGGCAAAAGGGACTTTGCAGATCTGATTAAATTAAGACCTTGAGATGGAGAGATTATTCTGGATTATCTAAGTGGGCACAATGTAGTCACATGTATCCTTAAAATTTGAGAACTTCTTCTGCCTGTGAGCAGAAGGAGATACGACCACAGAAGAATGGTCAGAGAGATGCAACGTTGCTAGCTTTGAAGATGAAGGAAGGGGCCACCAGCCGAAGCATGCAGGTGGCCTCAGAAGCTGGAAAAGGCAAGGCAACAGGCTCCCCTAGAGCCTCCAGAAGGAAGGCAGCTCTGCTGACATTTGGATTTTAGCCTGTGAGACCTGTTTGCCCTTCTAACCTACGCAACTGTGAGATAATGCATTTGTGTTGTTTTAAGCAAGTAAATTTGTAGTAACTTTTCAATGACAGCAGTGGAAAATGAATATAATGCAATATAGTGATATTCCTAGGAAAATAATTTATTTTCATTCAACATTTTATTATGAAAATTTTTAAAACCATGGGAAAGTTGAAGGAATTATAAAAGGAATACCCACCACGTATATTCTGCAATTAACTTTTTGCCTTATTTACTTTCTCACTTATCTATGCATCTATCCATCATATTTTTTTGATGCATTTCAAAGTAAGCTACACATATCAGTGCCTTTCATGATGGTTTATTTCAAAATCTTTGTTTTCTTAGCAGTGTAGCCACAAACTAAATACTTGTCTGTCAAAGCAGCAGTAACTTACCACAATGAGTACCACTTGTCCTGGATGAGATATCACCCACACGGAAAAAGTTTGGTAGTTCCAGTCTTCAACCCCTTGACTTACAAACCTATAAACAAACAATTTTATTTATATTATTTATGTCTAATCATTGATTGTGGCCATTTAATGATCAAGCATGACAAGATCACAGGGGAATATTCCTTTAGTATCTCCGATTTTTTTGTTTTAATTTAGGTCTATGTATGGGACCAAATAGAGTTAGTAGAACCTTAATTTGTGCATAATGCATATTCCTTAAATTCCTCTTTAACATCATCTGCACTTTTCCTATGAGGCCATCGAGTTTCTGAGATGGTAAAACTGTGTTAAACTAGGAGATGACCCATGCAGTATTTGAACACTATTTGAATTTCTAATACTATCAATGACAAAATCAGTATTTAAAATAATTTTTACAAGATTGAGTACTGGGGTGAAACCACCAGATGAATTTTAACACTAAAGTCTTCATTTAGCTTTAAAAATTAATTATAAGGGAGAAAATAGGATTTATGAAAAATATCCAGATATTTTTATTTAAAACCAAAGATAATATGTGACAACAGTATATGTTTTAATATGGTTATGGTGGGTTTTTTCCCTCATACAGAAGTTTTAAGTTTCTGTATAGTCAATTTGGTCAATCATTTGCTTTATATTTTATTACTGATATTATGTTTTAGAAATTCTCAGTGCTAAATTTCATTTATTTTCTTCTAACACCTAAATGACTTGTTTTTTACTTATCAATATTAAATTTATTTACAACTTATTTGAATATTTAAAATGAATACTGATTCTTTTAATTTTTGCTGCAATTGCAGATGGTATCTCTTTTTATTTTCTTATTTATCAAATGATATTATCATTTATCTGAGAAGAAATATGTTTATAGCAACTTTTTATATATTTCAAAGAAGTATCAGTGGGAAACGTATCTTTCATCAGTTAAAATGACCTTTTATTTTATTTAATGCCCTTGTTTTCTTATGGTTTGCTGTTCCATGAAATATCTTTACTACTTTTATTCATAACTTTTGGGTTGCATTGCTATATCTCTCAAACAGCATATAGTTACTTTTCTGTTTTGATAAAATCTTCTTTTAATTAAGATCTTATTTCTATTTAATACTTATTTTTTCTGTGTTTATATTTATATACATACACACATACACACACGCACACTATATTTTCTTTATTTCCTCCAGAGTTTTGGAAACACTTATTCTGATTTTTCATAGTCTAGCAGGAGAGAGTGTATCAAGATTTCTGACTTAACAATCCTGTCTTCATCTTGAACCATATTCCTTCAAATGATAGAAAATTTACGAAAAATATATATACATATATAAGGAACTGGAAAACAAGAAAGTGTGTTACAGAGCATCAGAAACTTGAAAAATTTCTACCAGATGGAAAGCAAATTTGGATTGAATTATAGAAAGAAGAGTGGAGAAACCAAAGAGCACTACTGCCAACTTTAACAAATGCAGGAGGGAGCCTGGGGAGGAGGGAGCCCAGGTGGGTCTTTAGGATAATTAATTAAGAGAGAGCTTTCTAAATCGGGTGACCAGTGCACCTCTGCCTCTCCCAACACCCCCTGGCCCCATCCTGAGCTGCCGGTAGAATGCAGAGAAGTACTCGGTGGACGTCTCCTAGGGTGAATGTTTGGGGCTGGAGAGAGAAGCAGAGTAGAGCCTGAAATTACTCCACATATCCTAAAACACGACTGAAGAGAAAGGAGGGAGGGACGGAAGGAAGGGAGGGAGGGAGGAAGGGAGTAAAGGAGGGAGGGAGGGAGAGGGGAAGAAAGGAAACAGAGGAAGTTGACCCTGGCATTTTTCCATAAGAAGTGGAATATTTGAAACAGTGCTGGAACTAGAGTATCAGTGAAGTGTCACAGGTGGTTTGGGACCTCCAGGAGAAATGCAGAGGAAGCTCTATGCACTACAAGATAAGCTACTTATAGACGAGGTCCTGCACATCCTGTTGTCAGCTGCAATCACTGCAGGCAGGCTGTTGCAGTTAGAAACTAATATTTGCTTATAGGAGAAGAGGACCTTGCCAGCACAAATATGAACAGACAACCAGAATAACTAAATGTTTTAGGAAAACTAATACAATGAAAAAGAGCACAAATGGTTACCAATCGAAAAACTAAAATGGGGAAGCAGTGCTAACAAAAGTAACAAATAGTTACTTCACCAATTCTAAGACATTTTAATTTCTCTTAAACCAGGGTGCATCTTATAATTGATGGTGTCTGACAATCACTCAACCAGATGAGAGTCATGACTTAGGAGTATGAAAATCATCTGTTGACATTTTCTGGTAAGATAATTCTACCAAGGTTCTGTTACATTTGATGAAATAAAAATATCTCCAAAGAGAATAGTGCAAGTGTGTACTCAGAAGCCAAGAAAAGGTTTCTAGGTAAAAGAAACTATTTTTGGAAACTAAGTGTGTTATTAAGATAATAACCTCACCATTTTGGCTGAATTGCAGAATGATCATGTGTGAAAATAAAAATAATGATTTTTCCCAAAACCCAGCATAAAGAGGTAAATCTTGCTTTGCTGTGTTCACCAATCTCAAACTATTATATCCTGATCTTTACCCAATCCTAATAAAATTCCCACATTGAAAGACCTGCCTTAAAGCAGACTTCAAAATCTCAGTAAATATTCCAGTTTTATCCTTCCTGCTGCGAGGCACTCTCAGCTGTCCAAGGAGTATTCTCCTTCACTCAGTGAAGTCAGCTCTGTCTCATCAACAGACTGTTTCGGTCATATTTTGGGGAGCTAGCATTCAACAAATTGAATGTGAACTTAGAATTAACTCTATTCTCACCTAAAATAGCATGCAAATATGAGGGTAAAATAAGAATATTTGCCACCCTCAGATGCTTTCTGAAAAAATGACTTGGAGATATATACAGCAAAATGAAAATAAATTTTAAAGTGTGAGACCTGTGAAACAGTAATGAACAAAAACGAAACAAGCCAAAAAATTTATTCAGCCTAGATAATTAGTGACCCATAAATAGAGAACTAACAGCAATTTGAAATAAAATCCTAAAGGATTACAATATGGAGGAGGTGATATAAGAGAATTATGAAGTGACACATGGTCTTTGAGGACAAATTAAAGATATGTATTATAGGCTATGATAAAGTGTATTACCATTTTAAGAGTGTTCACTAGAAAAAAGAAAATGTTTATGATTTTGATACAGCTACACCAAAAGAGAGAAACTCAATCTAACAATAGTAAGTGAAAAAAAATCCCAAACCAAAAGCCCAGTCATTAGAAAATATACAGTACAATGGCAGGCGTGAGTCCAGATGTGACGGGAATCAAAATAAATGTTGAAAGGCAGTATGTACGTCAGCAGGAAACAGCACATTCAAAGGGCTACTTGAAGAGAGTGTAATGAAGGGACTCTGCAGAGATGAGGGCAGGGTTGAGGGACCCAATGGGGATGATGAAGCACCTGGGTCTAGCAGTGGGGCAGCTGTTACCACCTCTAGGCCCGAAGGGGTAAGGGGAGCAATGTTTCTGGAACCTGGTGAGGGCTGGAGCCTTTGGAGAGGGGCCACCTGTCAAAGCTGTGGCTTTAGGTAAAGGAACAGAGATTCTGCCAAAACCATAGTGAGGCAGAGAGGGAGCCTCACATCTGCCCTACCTGAATGGAAGCTGGGGGGCAAAGGAAGCCAGGGTATACATCTGTGACCATGAGCACCCCAAGTACACACAGCAAGACAGGAAAGGGCAGAGGGCAAACAGACGCACCAGCACTGACAACAAACACTTTGATATTGGCAAAAGTAAAACAAAATAAAAGCAAAAATTAAAATAAACTCCACTTTTATACTTGATTCAAGAAATATTAACATGGCACAGAAATGTTAAAAATACATTGTGATGCAAATGTTTGAGATCATGGAAACAGGTATGACAAGTTATTAATATTAAAATAGCATTTAAGTAAAAAATACTAACTGGTATAAATGCTGATATGTTGATCAAAAGTACACTCTACTAAAAAGGTTTATGTATAACAACATAGCATCAAAATATATGATAGGGGCTGGCCCCGTGGCCGAGTGGTTAAGTTCGCGCGCTCCGCTGCAAGCGGCCCAGTGTTTCGTTGGTTCGAATCCTGGGCGTGGACATGGCACTGCTCATCAAACCACGCTGAGGCAGCGTCCCACATGCCACAACTAGAAGGACCCACAACGAAGAATATACAACTATGTACTGGGGGGCTTTGGGGAGAAAAAGGAAAAAATAAAATCTTTAAAAAAAAAAATATATGATAGATGTGGGGCTGGCCCAGTGGCACAGTGGTTAAGTTCATACACTCTGCTTCAGCACCCCAGGGTTCACAGGTTCGGATCCCAGGCACAGACCTACACACCACTCATCAAGCCATGCTATGGTGGTGTCTCACATATAAAACAGAGGAAGATTGGCACAGATGTTACCTCAAGGACAATCTTCCTCAAGCAAAAAGAGGAAAATTGGCAACAGATGTTAGCTCAGGGCCATCTTCCTCACCAAAAAAAGAATATATATATATATATATATATATATAAAATAAATGTTAGAAATAAAAAAAGAAATTGATAAATCCACAAAAAAGTAGGAAATGTTTAATATAGTTTTCTAGGAAATAATGTAAGTAGACCAAAAACTGAAGACGAAAATCAAGGAAAGTTCAACGTAAGGAAAGTTACAAATGTAATTCATGATGCCCACAAATTAAGGCAAAAGTGTAATTGAGTTTCTTAATAGACTGATTAAAACCATTTGATGTAATTAAACATCCTCTAATTATTAAAAAGTTTGCAAATTAGGACTAGAATATAACTCTTTACTTTGATAAGGGGTATATTCCAGAAACCTAAGCATCATAACAAATGGTGAGGCATTAGAAGCTTTCCCAGTGAAACTTGGAACAAAAGAAAGATGCTCACTGTCATCTGTACTGGACAACATGTGTTATGCAGAACAACATGAAAATGACATTTTAAAAAGAATTGTAAAGAAAGAGGCAGGACTATCATCGTTAGCAATGATGAGACTGTCTAACCAGAAACATCCCCAAGCAACAGTTGAAAATGTGCTTGTCTATCCAATACCCAACTGCATTTTTCCAGTGTTTCTTGCCTGGAAATGTAGCTTCCTCACATGTAAGATGACAGCTGGTTCTTTTTACATCACCCCCTGGGTAAGAATTGGGGCAAAGGAAAGCCACTGTGGTTATTTATGTAAGTAAATAATAATCTGCTTTGCTCTAGAAACCTTGTGTTGGCATTCAGGATTATATTTATAAATATCGATATTAAAACTTGAAGACAAACAGCCTATCTATAATCAATAATAATTAGAAATGTAAAAGACTGTTCTAGTCAAATTAGTTTTTGGATTGTTTTGTTTTATAAACCATACTTGTTCTTTTTGTTTTTCTTCTTCTTCTTCTCCC
Source organism: Equus quagga (assembly GCF_021613505.1). Classification (NCBI taxonomy): domain Eukaryota; kingdom Metazoa; phylum Chordata; class Mammalia; order Perissodactyla; family Equidae; genus Equus; species Equus quagga. The sequence continues at coordinate 40,635,365 of NC_060278.1, forward strand.
CAAAGCCCCCCCAGTACATAGTTGTATATTCTAGTTGTAGGTCCTTCTGGTTGTGCTATGAGGGATGCCGCCTCAGCATGGCTTGATGAGCGGTGCTGAGTCTGCACCCAGAATCTGAACAGACGAAACCCCAGGCTGCTGAAGCAGAGCGCGCAAACTTAATCACTCAGCCATGGGGCTGGCCCCTGTTTTTTTTTTTGAAAGGTATGCTTTTTTTGTGGTGAGGAAGATTGGCCCTAAGCTAACATCTGTTGCCAGCCTTCCTTTTTTTTTCTCTCCCCAAAGCCCCAGTACATAGTTGTATATGCTAGGTGTAAGTCACTCTAGTTCTTCTATGTGGGATGCTGCCACAGCATGGCCTGATGAGCTGTGCTAGGTCTGCACCCAGGATCCCAACTGACGAACCCTGGGCCACCGAAACGGAGTGTGTGAACTTAACCATTCGATCACAGGGCTGGCCCCCTTAAATTAGTTTTAAAAGTTTACACTCTGATCTTCTTTCTTCACTCTAAACATAATGCAATGATAGATTAAAATATAAAAAGGAGAACATTAAAAAGACTAAACCAAGTAAACGATTCCAGGAAGCAAAAGTGAGACAAAGTGCAGAGTGGTGAAGTGGGCTGCAACTGGAGGTCTACTGAGCACTGGCGTTTTGAAGGCAAGCAGAGATGAGTTCAGATCCTGCCCAGTTTTCAGATACTCAGGAATCTCAAACTACACAAAAACTGCCTGAATGTTATCCATGATTACACTCTCAAACTGACATCTACACTGTATAAACGGTTATTCTCCATTTAATCATGTGCCATCACGTTATATCAAAACCCATTTCATAAAGGACTTTACTCCATCTGTTTCTCTAGATACTTTTCACTTAGATTAGTGGATAATCAACCAAGTTTAAATATACATATATAACATAATTTTAGGATTTGAAAATTGTACTTACTTTTTTAGCACATCAAACATGCTTTTCTCTACATTTACCAGCCAGTGTTCTACAGCACTTCTTACACGAATTTTCCTGTAATTTTTTCAAAAATAATATTATGAAGAATTATTTTTATTCATGTTTCATTCCTTTGATAAGCCTGTAGGCTAAGCTTTCTACACTTATAATATTCACGAGCCAAAGGACTATAATTCTATGATATCTTTGGGTTTTCCTAGATCTTAATTTGGAAAACTATGCAGAAAATATATCAACTAGCTTTAGGAAATTCTAACATCAAAACTATGAATTTACAAAATTATTTACAATATCATAAGAGGTTCCAGTAAAATATGAATTTACAAAATAGATATATTACAAAGCATTTTTGGATTCCTCATTGGATCTTTTATTAAACAGCAAGCCTAGGTCAGGGTCAGGTTAGGGGTTTTGGGGTATGGGAAGGTTTTGGGGTATGGGAAGGTTTAGGGGGCAGCATTTTTTAATCAACTTATATCAGGAACCTCACGCCAAAGGTTAGTGAGCCCTTGCCATGGCTGGCAAATTGGACCAGGGTAATGGAAGGACCTAGCTTATTACAATTGCCTGAGAGCCATTCATGACAAAATGAGAGGTCAGTAGAAGCAGCCGTGGGAGCAGCATCAACAGCCCCAAGCAAATAGCAAATTTCCTTCCTATCTGTGGTCGTATAATAAGACCTTGTTTTGGCATTCAGGATATTATTAACTAAAGATACAGAAAAGTAAAATTCTGCGTAAGTACATTATCATTGAAGAAATAGTTGCTTAGCAAACATCTATGGAATACTAGAAATTTACAAGCGGAGGTTGTAAGTAATGAAGTTTTTTGGAGTCTAAACACTTAGTTTGTAACATATACATCATACTTTGGCAGCACAAGAGCTTCTCCTTCAGCAGATATGAGCATTATCACAGCGGGAGGGCCAATTTCTTGTTTCCATATCAATAATTGTTTTATATTTTCAAAACATTTCATAAGATGAGGCTGTGGACCAGAAACAAATGTCAATAACATTATAAAATTCTCACCTGGTTGGGAAATAATACTGCTGAGCAGAGAATAATGATATTACCTGTACAGACCCAGTATTTCTGCTATTAGCTAGCATATCAAGAAGTTCAGCATTGCTAAGAAAGTAAAATCTTGGAAAAATCATTCTTTTAATTTCAAGGTAGTCCTGTCCAGAACCAAAAGAAATGCAATTCAGAATATATATTTAATCATGATATGAATCACATCCTCATTTGGGCCTACATTTACATACAAAAGCCACAATATTAAGGTTACAGTATACATAGTAGTATCAGTCAAAATAACATTCCATGCTCAATGAAAGCTATATTTAAACTGCTAAAAAATTTTAATAAAGCAAAACTAAAACAAATGAAAACCAAAACAAAAATAAAAACAAACCAACAGATCTCCCCTTACACACACAGGCACACACACAGAGCCACACATACAATTGTATTATTGATCATTAATAAAGCACTGTATTTTGATATTATCAGCATTACTTTCCCATGCTGTCAACTTTCTGCTCTTATTTCCCTATCCTCTTAGAGAATAAGCTGTCATTTCAGCAGTTCACTTCATATTCTACTGTACAGAGAATTCCTGTATTTCCATCCCTCCCCACAACTTAGCTGCATTCACACCAGTCTTAACTCTTTTCCTTCTTTTCAGAGGAAGAGACACCCATTCACTTATGCCAGGCTAAGCTATCCTTGTTTTATTTATTACTCTCCTATATCTTCAAACTCTCCTTTGCAACAGGCTTCTCTCTTAAATTTCTCTCATTAAAAAAATATATAAGAGGGGCCAGCCCCTCGGCTGAGTGGTTAAAAGTTCCATGCGCTCCGCTATGGAGGCCCAGGTTCATGAGTTCGCATTCTGGGCACAGACCTGCTCCACTTGTCAGCCATGCCATGGAGTCATCCCACATACAAAATAGAGGAAGATTGGCACGGATGTTAGCTCAGGGCTAATCTTTCTCAAGCAGAGAAAAAAAAGAGGATTGGCTGCAGATGTTAGCTCAGGGAAAATCTTCCTCACCACAAAAAAAATGTGTGTGTGTGTGTATATATATATATGAAATGCTCTCTCTCCTTTTGTTCTCCTCTAGCTACTGTCTACTTGCCCAGCTTCTCTCCACAGTCAAAGTTCTTGAAAAGATAGTCTATAAACTCAAAATCTTTAATTATTCATCTCTCAGTAAATAAATGGCTCTGCTATCCAGCCCCCACTGTTACCAAATTTACTGGAGCTTTTCAGTCTTCTTGTTACATGATATTTCCATAGAATTTGTCTCTGTTGACTCTGTCCTTCATTTTGACTTTTGGGATTTCATTCTGCTGTTTTTCTTCATCCCTCAGCCACTTTTCTTATCATTTGCCTTCAACATCACCCTTTGTCCCCTACACTTTAATGTTGACACCTGTTGAGTTCCATCCTCATCACTCTTTCTACCCATTATGTCCTTCCTGAGCTATTTGATACATATCCACTTGTTCTTTGGCTCAGGTCACTTCCCTCTGCGCTAGATCTATATACCCAATTGCTGATTGAAGATGTTCATTTGATTATCCTGCAAGTATTAGATTTTCAATATGTACAAACTTACATGTTTCCACACAGGCCCCCTCCTCTAGTTCCTATCTCTGTAGTGTGATCATTTTCTACTTTGTTGGTCAAGCCAGAAATCCAGGCACAATCTTGGACCTCTGTCTTTTATCTTCTACTTACCTATCAGAAGCTCCTGGCTCCACCGTCTTTCATCCTTACCATGATCTTACTTTAGTTCCCCCAATATTTGTAGTCTTTCGACTAGTTTCTTTGTATCTATCCTCACTGCCCCCACTCTATATGTACTCTATGCCTCCTTCCAGGGAGATATTTCTAAATTAAATCATTTCACTCTCCTGTTTAAAGTCCTTCAGTGGCTACTCAATAAAGTCAAAATTCATTGTGATATGCAAGGCCCT